>NC_057829.1:23812196-24113409 GCF_910594005.1 Cervus elaphus | reverse complement strand
TACTGGCATTCCAGGAACAATTAGGGATGGTGAGAATATTGTTTTGTGGCAGAGGTTTGGGTGTATTTTTTCATTTCTTTTTTCTTTTCATTGTCTTAAACGGTGTCAGGACAGTTTACCTTTGGTAGTTGGCTTCCTAAAAGTCGGCTGTGTTTGGAATTTATTTTCTTGGGCTCCAAAATTACTGCAGATGGTGCTTGCAGCCATGAAATTAGAAGATGCTTGTTCCTTGGAAGAAAATCTATGACCAACCTAGACAGCATATTAAAAAGCAGAGACATTACTTTGTCAACAAAGGTCCGTTTAGTCAAAGCTATGGTATTTCCAGTAGTCATGTATGGATGTGAGAGTTGAACCTTAAAGAAAGCTGAGCACCGAATAATTGATGCTTTTGAACTGTGGTGCTAGAGAAGACTCTTGAGGGTTCCTTGGACTGCAAGGAGATCAAACCAGTCAATTCTAAAGGAAATCAGTCCTGAATATTCATTGGAAGGACTGATGCTGAGGCTGAAGCTCCAGTTCTTTGGCCACCTTGATGTGAAGAACTGACTCACTGGAAAAGACCCTGATGCTGGGAAAGTTAAAGGGAGGAAGAGAACGGGATGTCAGAGGATGAGATGGTTGAATTGCATCACCGACTCGATGGACATGAGTTTGAGCAAGCTCCAGGAGCTGGTGATGGACAGGGAAGCCTAACGTGCTGCAGTCCATGGGGTCGCAAAGAGTCAGACATGACTGAGTGACTGAATTGAACTGAAAGCATCTCACAAACACCCAGTGCAGACTAATCCCTTCAGGGTCCACAGTACACTGCTGAGGGTGTTTAGATGCTAGGAAGCTGCATTCTCAGGGAGGAGGCTGGGATCCCCAGCACCAGGAGAGGTTGAGGCTAGCTGAATTTTCCCTGAAATTCCTTGGGGCCTTGATGCCACGCAGAACTGTTGTCTCAGCCAGACGTAAGACACATTAGACCTATAAAAAGTGTTCAGTGAAGGGCACCCTTCCAGGCTGTGTTGACCTCACCCCCGTTTAGCAGTGGGGTCCAGGCTTGCTCATTCTCCAGGGATGGGACAGCATCCCAGGTCAGGGAGGTCAGACATAATACAGTAGACACTGCTATTTTTCCAGTTTTTTAAAAACATCTTGCCACCACACCGCTGCAGCAGAGTCGATCTGCCACACTGTGATTGTGGTCAGTATACAGTCGCCTGATTCAGGTATTAAGTAATCTCTGTGGTGTCTCTATGATTGGGGCGGGGGCGGGGGGGGCTTTTACCTCAGAAAGCTTGAGCAGAGTGGTGAGCATCAGATCTTTGAGCATTATCCACCTCAGACACACTGAACTGAAAGGAATGTGCCTTTTAATCAATGGTGTTCTCAGGATATTAGGCTAAGGTGTGGGGATGTCAGATTCCAGGCTTAGCCAGACTTGATATTGTTTTCAGGCATTCAGAGACTGTCCATTTTACTGGCTGCTGCCAATGTCTATTCCCACCAACAGCCTAGGGGGATTCTTGTTCCTCTAGACTCTCTCCTGCATTTATTGCCTACAGGCGTGTGCCAATGGCCTTTGTGAATTTTGCCATTTTATTTCCCATTATCTTTTGATTGGCATTTCATGCAGCAATGAGGGATGCTGAGCATCATGTTTGGTCAGGGAGATTTGAGTCTGATTATTTTGTCTTTCTTTTTTTCCTTAAAGAGTGTAAGGACAATTCACCTTTGGCCATTGACTTCCTGAACTTTGACTGTTTTTGGAATTAATTTCTCCTGTGCCAGCCACAGGACATTTCATTTGTGTTGCTGTCATTAACAAAACCCCAGGCCTTGAGAATTCAGGTTGCAATGGCAAATAGATGGGGAAAAATGGAAACAGTGACAGACTTAATTTTCTTTGGCTCCAAAATCACTGTGGACAGTGACTACAGCCATGAAATTAAAAGACACTTTCTTATCTTGAGAAAGAAGAATGGAACTGGAGGAATCAACCTGCCTGACTTCAGACTATACTACAAAGCTACATTCATTAAGACAGTATCGTACTGGCACAAAGATAGAAATATAGATCAATGGAACAAACTAGAAAGTCCAGAGATGACCTGGACACCTTATCTTTGACAAAGGAGGTAAGAATATACAATGGAGAAAAGACAATCTCTTTAACAAGTGATGCTGGGAAAACTGGTTAACCACCTGTAAAAGAATGAAACTAGAATACTTTCTAACACTGTACACAAAAATAAACTTAAAATGGATTAAAGATCTAAATGTAAGACCAGAAACTATAAAACTCCTAGAGGAAAACATAGGCATAAATCACAACAAGATCCTCTATGACCCACCTCCCAGACTAATGGAAATAAACAAATGGGACCTAATTAAATTTAAAAGCTTTTGCACAATGAAGGAAACTATAAGCAAGGTGAAAAGAAAGCCTTCAGAATGGGAGAAAATAATAGCAAAGGAAGCAACTGACAAAGAATTAATCTCCAAAATATAAAAGCGGCTCATGCAGCTCAATACCAGAAAAATAAATGACCCAATCAAAAAATGGGCCAAAGAACTAAACAGACATTTCTCCAGAGAAGACATACAGATGGCTAACAAACACATGAAAAGATGCTCAACATCACTCATTATCAGAGAAATGCAAATCAGAACCATAATGAGGTTCCATCTCATGCCGGTCAGAATGCCTGCTATCAGAAAGTCTACAAAGACTAAATGCTGGAGAGGGTGTGGAGAAAAGGGAACCCTCTTACACTGTTGGTGGGAATGCAAACTAGTACAGCCACTATGGAGAACAGTGTGGAGATTCTTTAAAAAACTGGAAATAGAACTGCCATGTGACGCAGCAATCCCAGTGCTGGGCATACACACCGAAGAAACCAGATCTGAAAGAGACATGTGTACCCCAACATTCATTGAAGCACTGTTTATAATAGCTAGGACATGCAAGCAACCTAGATGTCCATTGGCTGATGAATGGATAAGAAAGTTGTGGTAATATACACAATGGAATATCATTACTCAGCTATTAAAAAAAACCCATTTGAGTCAGTTCTAATGGGGTGGATGAAACTGGAGCCTATTATACAGAGTGAAGTAAGTCAGAAAGAAAAACAACAATACAGTATATTAATGCATATATATGGAATTTAGAAAGATGGCAATGACAACCCTATATGTAAGACAGCAAAAGAGACACAGATATAAAGAGCAGACTTTTGGACTCTGTGGGAGAAGGCGAGGGTGGGATGATTTGAGAGACTAGCACTGAAACATGTATATTACCATACGTGAAACAGATGACCAGTCCAAGTTTGATGCATGAAACAGGGCTCTCAAAGCTGGTACACTGGGAACCTAGAAGGATGGGATGGGGAGGGAGGTGGAAGGTGGGCTCAGGATGGGGGATACATGTACAGCCGCGGCTGATTCATGTCAATGTGTGGCCACACCACCACAGTATTGGAAAGTAATTAGCCTCCGATTAAAATAAATACATTAAATAAAAAAGGACACTTGCTCTTTGGAATAAAAGCTATGACAAATCTAGACAGTGTACTTAAAAGCAGACACATCACTTTGCTGACAAGGGTCTGAATAGTCAAATCTATGCTTTTTCCAGTGGTCATGTGCAGATGTGAGAATTGGACCATAAAGAAAGCTGAGTGCTGAAGAGCTGATGCTTTCCAACTATGGTGCTGGAGAAGACCTGAGATCCCTTGGGCAGCAAGGAGATCAAACCAGTCAATCCTGAAGGAAATCAACCCTGAATATTCATCGGAAAGACTGATGCTGAAGCTGAAACCCCAATACCTCGGCCACATTATGCAAAGAGTTCACTCATTTGAAAAGACCCCGATGCGGGGAAGCATTGAGGGCAAGAGGAGAAGGGGCACGGCGGAGAATGAGTTGGCTCGATGGCATCACTGACTCAATGGATATACGTTTGAACAAACTTAGGGAGATAGTGAAGGACAGGAAAGCCTGGCATGCTGGATGCTGCAGTTCATGGGATTGCAAAGAATCAGACATGACTGAGCTACTGAACAACAGGTGCTCTGTCGATTTTTTAATCAGGTTGCTCATTTGATACTGAATTGTATGAGCTGTTTAATGTACTTTGGATATTAAACCCTTATTTGTCATATAATTAACAAATATTTTCTCCCTTTCAGCATGTTTTTACTTCATTTTGTCATGTTACCCTCTGCCATGCAAAAGTTTTTATGTTAAATTAGGTCCCATTTATTTACTTTTTGCTTTTGTTTCCCTTAGTAGATACAAAAAATATTGCTATGATTTATATCAAATGTTCTGCCTATGTTTTCATTTAGGAATTTTGTGATTTCTGATCCTAAGCTTAGGTCTTTAATCCCTTTTGATTTTATTTTTGTACCTGTTGTTACAGAATATTTTAATTTCATTCTTTTACATGTCTATTCAGTTTTCCCTCCAGTTATTGAAGAGATGGTCTTTCCCCATTGTATATTCTTGCATCCTTTGTTGATTGTAACTACATGGGTTTCTATCTGGAGTTGACTCGTTGGAAAAGACCCTGATGCTGGGAGGGATTGGGGGCAGGAGGAGAAGGGGACGACAGAGGATGAGATGGCTGGATGGCATCACCGACTCAATGGACATGAGTTTGAGTAAACTCCGGGAGTTTGTGATGGACAGGGAGGCCTGGCGTGCTGCAATTCATGGGGTCGCAGAGAGTCAGACACGACTGAGCAACTGAACTGAACTGAAAAGCTTTTGAAAATCATTTAATGTTTTGAGATTATTGTAACTAATGGATACTTTTGGGGGTGTAATAGTGCATTCTGAAACCCGATAACCTAAATAGAAAAAGGGAGCTGTTCTCTGAATTTTTTCAGGGGCTACATGTAGTCCCCATCATATAAGGTCATGTTGCTGCTGCTGCTGCTAAGTCGCTTCAGTCGTGTCCGACTCTGTGAGACCCCACAGATGGAAGCCAGCCAGGCTCCCCCATCTCTGGGGTTCTCCAGGCAAGAACACTGGAGTGGGTTGCCATTTATCCTCCAATGCATGAAAGTGAAAAGTGAAAGTGACGTCGCTCAGCCGTGTCCGACTCTTAGCGACTCCATGGAGCCTACCAGGCTCCGCCGTCCATGGGATTTTCCAGGCGAGAGCACTGGAGAGGGGTGCCATTGCCTTCTCCGAGGTCATGTTGAACTTGGTGAAAAAGTGGGTTTAGGAGCGACTACTCCTGGGCAGCTAAGAGTATGTCATCCATATAGTAAAAGATATTTGCTTGAGGATAGAGGGACCGAGCTCCCTCCAGAGTGCTAGCCACGCATAGCATAGGACTATTCATCATTTCCTGAGGCAACATTTTTTATTGGTACCATTTCATGGGAGCTTGTTGGTTAATACTGGGCACCAAAAATGCAAATTTCTTTTTGTCTTGTGGGGCTAAGGGGATTATATAAAAACAATCTTTAAGACCCAGAACTACAATTGGCCAATTTTGAGGTATGGCTGAAGGGGATGGGAGTCCAGGCTGCAAGGTCCCCATGGGTTGCATAACTGCATTAATAGCTCGAAGATCATGAAGCAGCCTCCATTTGCCTGACTTTTTAGGGATTGTAAAACTGGAGTATTCCAAGGACTAGTACTCTCTTCTATGTGTCCTGTTTGAACTTGTTCTTCTACTAAGGCTTGTAAAGGTATAAGTTTCTCCTTTGCTAGAGGCCACTGATCCACCCAAACAGGTTTAGATATAAGCCATGTTAGAAGTGTGGCGTGTGGTGGCAGAGAAATGTCAATGGCCCTAATTAAAAATTTTTATATCCTTGCCCTTTTCTGTTCAATTTGGGCTGAATAGGTAAAGGAGAAGTATCTCCCTGTAAATTTTTTCCTAGCCCTTTTCCTGGTTGGTACCCCATTCTTGCCATCATATGATTTGTCTTTTCCTCGTTGGTGAGAACTAGGTGCCATTGGGCAAGCAGATCTCTGCCCCATAAATTACAGGGAATGTCTGTAATTAAAGGTGAGAAATGGGTAGGCGAGGATGGGATGATCCGAGAGAATAGCATAGAAACATGTATATTATCAATTGTGAAACAGATCGCCAGTCCAGGTTTGATGCATGAGACAAGTGCTCAGGGCTGGTGCACTAGGATGACCCAGAGGGGTGGGATGGGAGGGAGGTGGGAGGGAGGTTCAGGATGGGGAACACATGTAAATCCATGGCTGATTCATATCAATATATGGCAAAAACCACTCAGTTAAGTTCAGTTCAGTCGCTCAGTCATGTCCGACTCTCTGCGACCCCAGGAATTGCAGCATGCCAGGCCTCCCTATCCATCACCAACTCCCGGAGTTTACTCAAACTCATGTCCATTGAGTTGGTGATGCTATCCAGCCATCTCATCCTCTCTTGTCCACTTCTCCTCCTGCCTCCAATCCCTCCCAGCTTCCGGGTCTTTTCCAATGAGTCAACTCTTTGCATGAGGTGGCCAAAGTATTGGAGTTTCAGCTTCAGCATCAGTCCTTCCAATGGACACCCAGGACTGATCTCCTTTAGGATGGACTGGTTGGATCTCCTCACAGTCCAAGGGACTCTCAAGAGTCTTCTCCAACACCACAGTTCAAAAGCATCAATTTTTTGGCGCTCAGCTTTCTTCACAGTCCAACTCTCACATCCATACATGGCCACTGGAAAAACAATAGCCTTGACCAGATGGACCTTGGTTGGCAAAGTAATGTCCCTGCTTTTTAATATGCTATCTAGGTTGGTCCTAACTTTCCTTCCAAGGAGTAAGCGTCTTTTGATTTCATGGCTGCAATCACCATCTGCAGCGATTTTGGAGCCCCCAAAATTAAAGTCTGACACTGTTTCCACTGTTTCCCCATCTATTTCCCATGAGATGATGGGACCAGATGCCATGATCTTAGTTTTCTGAATGTTAAGCTTTAAGCCAACTTTTTCACTCTCCCCTTTCACTTTCATCAAGAGGCTTTTTAGTTTCTCTTCACTTTCTGCCTAAGGGTGGTGTCATCTGCATATCTGTGGTTATTGATATTTCTCCCGGCAATCTTGATTCCAGCTTGTGCTTCTTCCAGCCCAGCGTTTCTCATGATGTACTCTGCATATAAGTTAAATAAGCAGGGTGACAATATACAGCCTTGACGTACTCCTTTTCCTATTGGGAACAGGTCTGTTGTTCCATGTCCAGTTCTAACTGTTGCTTCCTGACCTGCATACAGGTTTCTCAAGAGGCAGGTCAGGTGGTCTGGTTTACCCATCTCTTTCAGAATTTCCCACAGTTTATTGGGATCCACACAGTCTAAACCACTACAATATTTTAAAGTAATTGGCCTCTAACTAATATAAATAAATGAAAAAAAGAAAAAAAATAAAAGAAATGGGTGAGTTGTTTATCGGGTCCTAGGCAAGGAAGAATTGCGGCAATTTGAGTACATTGTTGGGGTTCTCCCAAGCCTGATATTTTTCCCTGGGGTTCAGTCAAGGGCCTGTCATCTGGCCATTGATGAGAAGTAATGATGGAACCATCAGCCCCAGTATTTAAGAGACCAGAGAAGATTTTTCCTTGAATTTTAACCTTACAAGTGGGCCAATCTGAGAGTATTTGTTGAGTAAAGCACACTACTTGATCACCTGTGCTCCTAAATCCTTGTTCTCCTCTGGTGACAGGATAACAATTAGAATTGTTAGGGATGTGATAAGGCAAGAGAAGGAGCTGAGCAATTCGCTGACCTTGAGGAAAGACATGGAATGAATGAGAGAGAGAGAGCCATTACTTAAATTTTTCCTGAATAATCTGGGTCAATAAGACCAGGAAGAATTTGGAGGCCCTTAAGATTAAGGCCACTTTTGCCTAGAATGAGTCCTATGGTCCCTGGTGGAATGGGGCCTCGGATCCCAGTAGGGATTGCTAAATGAGGATCCGATTCACTAATCTGAACAGTTACTCTGGCTGGGAGGTCCAACCCAGCACTTCTGCTGGTAGCAGCTGAGAGGCTGAGGACAGCCTGAAAGGTGTTCTGGAGGCCCTCCCAGGGTATGCTCCCATTGACTGTGGGGCCTGATGCTGGCCCCATTGGGCATTTCCCGGCTGTAAAGGGGAACCTTTTTTATAAAATTTTAACCTGCATTGATTAGCCCAGTGATGGCCTTTTTGGCACTGAGGACACAGCCCTGGTGTTCTCACGTCACCAGTAGGCAGAGGTTATAATATCTGCTTTGTGCCGGGAATGGCAATCCTTTTTTATATGTCCAGGCTTTTCACTTTGAAAGCATTTGGCAGGGAAAGAGTTAAAATTATTTTTAAAGGCAGCACAAATTGCTTGGGCTAGCAGGGTTTGTTTGTGAGCCTGTGTACCAATATTTTGACATGCTTGGACAAAATCTGCAAGGCTGCCATTTTGACGAATAGGGTTAAGGGTGGCCTTGCAATCTTTATTGGCATTTTCATAGGCTAATTGTTTAAACAAAATGTCCTCTGCTGTAGGACTATTAATTTGACAGTGGAGAGCAGATGTGAGGTGGCCTACAAATTCAGCGAAGTCTTCTCTGGGTCTATTATTTTAACAAATGAACCAGTATGCTTGCCAGGGTCTGCATCTGTCTGCCATGCCCTTCAGCAGCATTAATACACCTTCGTAAGTCAGTTGAGCTGTTGGGCTGGTATATTGCCCTGTGCCTGTGAACATTTCAAAAGTAAGACTATGTCCATTAGCCAAATTAATATGGGCTTGCTTTTGGCACAACTCAGTATAAGGCAAAAAAACTGTAAATGTTGGGGACCACTTAAAGCAGCTTTGGCTTACATTTTAACATAGTAAGAAGAGCCTCTTCCACGCAAACAAATTTCCAACAGTCCCTGTGTATATGAGGAATTGGCTCTGTTCAACCTAATACTAGATTTTAATTCCTTCAAAACCTTGATTTCAAAAGTTTCATGGGTTGCAACAACCTGAGTGGGATCATTGGGGTTAGGCCTGTAATCAAGAGAGAAAGCAAGATGGTTCTCAATGTACAAAGCACCCGAATGAAGGGCAGAGATCATGGCCTGCTGAAACTGAGTTAGCGGCTTATCCTCACACGACATTTCTGGACTCGATGGAGGGGTTGTGGTGGAAAATCGTCCTCAAGCTTGGATGGCAAAGGGGCAGAACGGTTAACAGGAGCCATCTCTGAGGACATGGCCTTTTCACATGGTTTCTCAGTCTGTAGAGGGTATAGGACCGATCGCACTAGCCCCCAGGTTGCAAATACCGTCAGGGTATGTGATCCCCTCTCCTGTGGGCTGTGTTAAAATTTTCTCCCACTCGGTCCCAATTTTCAATATCTAGAGTGCCTTCTGAAGCCAAGGATTATATGTAACCACCTCATTTAGCAATTGTGGCATTTGCTCCTCTTTCACCTGCGTGCCAGCAGTACGGAGGCGGTGCTTCAAAAGCTGGAGATAATGTTCCTCACCTTCACTCAAATCATTCCTCATTGTCACCCTGACTTCCTAAGGCAACAAGGGACTTCCCACCCTTAGAGTCTGAGGGCCTGGTCTCGATTCAGGGGTCTCACTTACTGCTCTCTGTCTTCATCAGTTTTTTCGCTTGGGGGACTCCTTCCCGACTTCAGGTCCCTGCTCTGGTGCCACCTGCCGCTTCTGTTAGGGGAAGCACACTGACTGAAACCGCCCACCCTGGCCAGGCACCATAGTAACCATTTGCATGAGTTGTTTTATGACAGGAGGTCCTGGTAAGGATCACGGAACTAATAAGCCTCCATCAACCGGAAGAGTTCGGGAAAGGTCAAAATGAGACACCACCTGTCTGACCACCTCCCAGAATCCTTCTCTCTGGCATCCATCTTGGCTGAACAAGGCTTGCACCACCAGGAAGGACTCTGAGTCAAAGTGATTGGCTAAAGACAACCTGGAAACTAATCCCATCACCATAAGACCTGAGACTGCCAGCCATGTGGCAGAGCTGTTCTCCTGGGTTCCCTTACCCTCCTGCTCTCCGCCTGGGTGCCCTTTCCCAATAAAATCTCTTGCTTTGTCAGCACATGTGTCTCCTTGGACAATTCATTTCCGAGTGTTAGACAACAGCCCAGTTTCAGGCCCTGGAAGGGGTCCCTCTTCCTGCAACACTTCCAGCACAGCGGGTGAGAGAGACCTGAAATGAGGGCGAGCGTGTAATGAAAAGACAGACATATAATTTGGCAAGCAGGGAGTCAGAGGGCCCTCCTGCTCTCCATGGCAGGAAGACAAAATGGTTCCTTTCAGCCCACACTTTTATTGGCAGAAGTCACATGACATCATTAGGGACTAGCTATACAGGGGAGTTTGATTAGCGCAGGCTCTGCTGTTGATCAGGAATATCTTGTTTTGTTTCCATGGGGACGGACACAGTGGTAGGCAGCGAAGCGAAGCAGAGAGCACATCCTGCCCCAAGACTGTCCGTTTGGCATGCTTACTAGGACAATCATGAGGGCGCAGTCTGCTGTACCCTCAAGTCATGGGGCAGGTTGTGGTCTCTGCTCCACCAGGCTGCAACATCCATCTACTGAGATGGTAATATGGCTTTTATTTGATTTGTTACTGTGTTGTATCACACAGATGGGTGGATACTGAGCCACCCTTCCATCCCTGGGATAAATCTCCCTTGATCATAATGTGTGGTCCTTTTAATGAATTCCTGGATTTCCTTGTTAATTCATTGAGAGTTTTGCATCTATGTTTATCCATGTTACTGGCCTGAAACTTTCTTGTTTCTGTGATTTATTTTTCTGGTTTTGGCCACAGGGTGACGCTGGCCTCAGAATGAGTTCAGAAGTGTTCCTTTGCAGTTTTTGTGGAATGGTTTCAGGAGGGTCTGTATTAACTCTTCTCTGAATGTCTAGTAGAATTCACCTGTGATGCCATCTGGTCCTGGATTTCTGTTTGTTGGAAGTTTTAAATTACTGGTTAAATTCCAGTACTTGTAATTGGTCTGTTGGTGTTTTCTATTTCTTCCTGGTTTAGTCTTGGGAGATTGTACATTTCAGAGAATTTGTCCATTTCTATTAGCTTGTCTATTTTACTGATGTATAGTTACTCATAGTAGTCTCTCATGAACCTTTGTATTTCTGTGGTACCAATTGTAACTTATTTTTCATATTTGGTTTTTATTGATTAGGGCCCTCTCCCTTTTTTTCTTGATTGAGTCTGTTTAAAGGTTTATCAGTTTTGTTTCACTTCAAAAAACCAGCTGTTTGCTTCCTGGATCTTATTTGTTTTTCAATTTTTTATTTACTTATCTCCTCTGATATTTAAGATTTCTTTTCTTCTCAGTGTGGGTTTGCTTTATTCTTTTTCCATTCCTTTGGGCATAAGGTTAGATTGTTAGAGGTTTTTCTTGTTTCTTGAGGCAAACTTGTAGCACTACAACTTCCCTCTTAGAACTTCCTTTGTTGCATCCCATAGACTTGTGGATCATTTCATTTTCATTTGTCTCCAGGTATTTTTATTAATTTTATTACTTTTTTAAAACTTCTCAGTGATCCATTGGCTGTTTAGTCGCATATTGATTAGCCTCCAAAGGTTTGGGCTTTTTTCAGTTTTCTTGTTGATTTCTAGTCTCATAGTGTTGTGGTCAGAAGAGATGATTGATATTATTTCTATTTTCCTACTTATCAAGGCTTGTATTGAGGCCTAGCATATAATGTATCATAGAGAATGTTCCATGTATACTTGAAAAGAGTGTTATGTTTTTGGATGGCGTAATATAAGTGACAACATCTGTATATATATAGATATCTATCTATATATATCTATCTATATATACATATGTCTATATCTATGTCTATATCTATGGGCTTCCCTCATAGCTCAGTCTGTAAAGAATCTGCCTGCAATTCAGGAGACCCCGGCTTGATCCCTGGGTTGGGAAGATCCCCTGGAGAAGGAAATGGCAACCCACTCCAGTATTCTTGCCTGGAGAATCCCCATGGACAGAGGAGCCTGGCGGGCTGCAGTCTATAGAGTCACAAGGAGTCAGACACAACTTAGTGACTAAACCACCAACACACACACACACACACACACACACACGTTATTGTATAGTCACTTAGTCATGTCCAACTCTTTGCAACCTCATGGACTGTAGCATGCCAGGCTTCCCTGTCCTTCACCATCTCCCAGAATTTGCTCAAACTCATGTCCATTGAGTCGGTGATGCCATCCAGCCATCTCATTCTCTGTCATGCCCTTCTCTTCCTGCCTTCAATCTTTCCAGCATCAGAGTCTTTCCCAATGAGTCGGCTCTTTGCATCAGGTGGCCAAAGTTTCAGTTTCAGCATCAGTCCTTCCAATGAATATTCAGGGGTGATTTCCTTTAGGGTTGTCTGGTTTGATCTCCTTGTTTTCCAAGGGACTCTCAAGTGTCTTCTCCAGCACCACAGTTTTGGTTTCAGCATTCTGAAAACACCAGGGAGACCAAGACACCACTTTGACATTTGGCTCCATAGCTTACATTTTTCACATGATGATTTCAAATATATCGAGGTCAATTTCTAAGTTTAGAGATAGCACAAATGGCTTTTTGCTGTGTTGGATTAGGTTGAGTTGGGTTTTTATATCCACTTGTTTTGCCTGATTTAAGTGTTTCACCACATACAGTTATGGAAAGGAAATTTGCTCCCTCCTTTGTCTTAAAATGAGAGATTCCACTACCACGTAATGAGTAAATTAGGCAGAATTCAACTGGATTTTTAAAAGATTTTGTGTTTTGCAGTTCTCACATTCAGTTGGAAACCAAAATTGATTCCAACTTACAAAGTAGCACATGGAAGATACGATTTTCATTCTGGGATATTTCTGTGGATTCCACAGCCCTGTGCTCCATAGAAGGGCTGTATTTCCTCACTTCCCTGATGAACAGTTGGGGAGGAGATGGCAGGTGGTGAGTTGTGGAGAGTGGACCAGATTGTCAGCGCAGGACCCTAGGAAGACGATTCATGTTTGACTTTATCCTCATAACAGAAGACTGTGGGGGCACATTTACAGGAATGATTGCGCCCTCCTGGCTGTTGGGTCACAGCCTGGTTTCCATCATCTATGGGGTCTCTGTGGAACCCTGTAGCCCCCAGTAGCAGTCTGACTCCCCACCCTGTTGTGGGTTACAGAATGGCCGGAACTGCTTACAGGCAGAAAACTGCTTGAGAAAATGATCTGCCATTTAAAGTGTTTCAAACTCCCCTCTGAGCCCTGGTGAGCGTTGTCCCAAACCAGCCAGGAGTGAAACCCCTGTTACCATCTTTAAGAGTAAAACAGTGCATCTGAAGGTCCTTAGTTGCTATGCAAGCAAGGTAAGCTTTTTAAGTCTGAACTTTCATAATTTCCTGCGGGAATATAGTTTAAATATAGTTTCGGCTTATTGCTGTTTTGTTACATCCATGGCTCTTACCTTTAGGATAAAATTACATTTGAAAGCTGTGTTACAAATACAAGCAATGCCTGTTTATCTCCTGACCATGCAGAATGGGGTGATCAGGGTGGAGATGGCTCAGGTCATGGCACAAGTGCCCCATTTTCAGGTGTGTTTCCCTTTTGTCTTTCCACCATTATAGGTTCACCCACCTGGACTCCATCACTCTTTTTCAAGCTCTTCAATAAAGTGTAGATTGTGGCTCAAACGGTAAAGAATCTACCTGCAATGCAGGTGACCCAGGTTTGATCCCTGGGTCGGGAAGATTCCCTGGAGAAGGGTGTGGCAACCCACTCTAGTATTCTTGCTTGAAAAAATCCCATGAACAGAGGAGCCTGGTGGGATACAGTCTATGGGATCACAAAGAGTTGGACACGACTGAGCGACTAAAACACACACACCCACCCGTAGTAAGTACTAAGCCTGCCTGTTTAATTTTTGTAGTGACAGTGTGTATTAAGAGTGAAAAAGCAGAGTGACACCAGACTTGAGGAGGCTGAGTGGACAGCCAACGGCTGGTCTTTTCACTTCACCTGTCTCCTGTATTGAAGCCCTGGCGGGGGAGCGGGTGTAGCAACACAGTTGACTAGGACGCTAGGATGAACAGAGTGAATGTAAACCCTAAAAGACACACAGCTATTAAATTACAACTGGATTTCAACTCAGAAGTATTTAAATGCTTAGGAGAAAAGGTGACACTGGCAATAGAGGTTGGTCCTCAAAGGACCAATTTTCTAATAATTTTAACTACAGAGTTCCTTTTCCCTAATATTGAAAGTTCAGTCGCTCAGTCGTGTCCGACTCTGCAGCCCCATGGACTGTAGCCTACCAGGCTCCTCCGTTCATGGGATTTTCCAGGCAAGAATACTGGAGTGGGTTGCCCTTTCCTTCTCCAGAGGATCTTCCCAACCCAGGGATCAAACCCAGGTCTTCCACATTGTAGGCAGACACTTTACTGCCTGAGCCACCAGGGAAGTCCTTCCCTGATATTAGTGATATAAAGTGCAGTACATAGGAGAAGCAAGATGGTGGAGGAGTAGGTGGACATGGAATACATCTCTCTCCACGGATACATCAGGACACAGAAGTGCATGCAGAGCACCAGCTGAGTGTGGACAGGAGTACCTGACCAGCAGAAAAGAATATATAGACCCATGCAAATCTCAGTAGGATGAAGGAACTAGGGGGAAAAAAGGGAGTGTTAGGAGGACTGGACCTGCCCTCAGCGGGTGGGGGAACTGAAGCAGGGGTCCGATCCCCACACCAGGGCAATTGTCTGAGTCAGAGGAGAAACATTTAAGGCTGAGGGAAGCAGCTGATCTGTGGCAGCCTAAATGGAACGAGAATCAGACAACCCTTGACACAGCCATAGATACCCTAGGTGGCTCAATGGCTGGGAGCTGGAGTTTAGGGATTGTGGAGCAATCCCAGGGCGAGAGCTGCTATTGACTGCGGAGAGATGATTGAGGGGATGTGAGGGAGGAGACTGTGGTGGGAAATGCCTCTGGAGGAAAGCCAGGCAGCCATGGAAGCAAGTCACACCGTAGGGGTTGGAGCCATCACCATAGCCTCTCTTCCCCCACAGGACAGCATTGGCAGCTGAACAATAGAGAGGCTGTCCCATCAAACGCCGGACGCACTGAACTGGAGGAGGACCTCACCCAGGGTGCCCCTGTAAGTGCCTGACTCACCGATCTACAGAGAAGGACCCCAGGCAAGGGAGCCCTCTAAGTGCCTGAAGGGGCGGAGCTATGGAGAAAGACTAGCCAAAGAGGCCTTCTGATCGGCAGCTACAAGAAGCTTGAAAAAAGATTCTGATAGGGCTATAACTCCTGCGGTGGAGGCAGACTGTGTCCCTGCGAACTTGGTGCTGCCAGGGTCCCCACAAGCCAAGCAGCTGCGCTACCTTCACGCTCAACACTCACTGGGGCAGAGCTGCAACAGGCAAAAGAAGTCTTGTGCCCATGCACACAGGGTCGCTTCGGTAGTGTCCGACTCACTGTGACCCTGTGGACTGTGGCCCGCCAGGCTTCTCTGTCATTGAGGGGGGTTCTACAGGCAAGAATACTGGAGCGTATTGGCCAATACTGGTGGCCATACCCTTCTAGAGCACTATATTTCCTGCTGACCTAGCCTCCAAATCCCCTGAGTACCCGGTGCTGCCAGAACCCCTGCAACCCAAGCAGCTGCACCACCTCCACACCTGGTCCTCTCGGGGGCAGACCCAAGTCCTCCAGGGCAGCCTCAGGAGCAAACCCCAGTGGATGGCCCATATCCAAAGGTGGAAATAAGATCACAATTGAAACCCAGAGGCAGTGTGACTGAGGAAGAAGGCCCAAAACCCGCCCACCAGCTGTACAGCTGCAGATTAAACCCACACAATCAACTAGGCAGACTTTGTGTCTGTGGAATATATAAAAGGTCATTGAGAGCTCCCACAAAAGAAAACACACTAGTTCTGATAGCTGTGGACATTGGAGGCAAGAATGCACAGGAGTAGGACAGATTAGAATCTGTAGAACACACAGATTAGACTCTGAGCTGCCCTCACAGCAGGCCCAGAGATCAGCACAGCGTTAGAGGGCATCCTAGGGAGGTGAAGTGAACTGTGACTCCCAGCAAGGGAAAGGACTCTGACAGCAGTGACCCAAGAAAAACATTTATTATTCTTATATTTTGATGTGTTCTGTAGATTTGGATTTTTTTTTCGTTTTTTTCCTTTCCCCTGCCTCTGTTGTAGTTGTCAATTTTATTGGCACTATGAACTCTTAACTAAGCTTTTGAGCTTTTTTTTTTTTCTCAGTCATATTTTTTTATTGTTGTTATAAACCTCTGCCTCTATATCAGGCTTTTGTAGTTCTGGGGAATTTTTTTTTCTTTTTAAAATTTTAATTTTCAATTTTTAAAATCTATTATTATTTTTTCTACATTTATTCCTTTGTTTGCTTTTCCCCTTGCAGTTAATCTTTAATATATAATCTTTATCTACTTCTATTTAACTTTGCATATCTATTCTTTCTTTTCTTTCTTTCCCTTAGTCTCAACGTATTTGTTAGTTTTATTTTCATTGCTTTATACCCCAGTTGGCACCTTGCTTTAGTCTTGTTTTCCACTTTGTGTTTTAGTTCGTTTTGTTCTGGTAGACATAATTTTTGGTTCCCTTTGTTCACCAGGTCAATGTATTGTACTTTATTATTGTTGGACTGTTTTGATTTTGCTTACGGGTGTATATGTACATGTGTTTATCAGTCACACTTTTAATTGTTGTTGTAAACCTCTGCCTCTATGTTGGGCCTTTGCAGTTCTGTGGAGTTTTTCTTTTTTTCCTTTTCTCTTTCTTCTTCCATTTTTTTCCTTTTCTCTATTTTATAATTTTAATTTTTATATTTTTAAAAACCTATTATATTTTTCTACATTTATTCCTTTGTTTGCTTTTCCTATTGTTCTTTCCCCCTTCAGTTCATCTTCGATATACATAAATCTTCTTCATCTACCTCTCTTTAACTTTGCATAGCTATTCTTTCTTTTCTTCTTTCCTTTCCTCTCAACATATGTTAGTTTTATTTTCATTGCCTCATACCCCAATTGGCACATTGCTTTAGTTTTGTTTTCCAGTTTGTGCTTTAGTTAGTTTTGTTCTGGTAGATATAATTTTAGGTTTCCTTTGTTTGCCAGGTCAAGCTATTGTACTTTATTTTTGTTGGACTGTTTTGATTTTGCTTATGGGTGTGTGTGTGTGTGTGTGTGTGTATACAGTCACACTTTTTATTGTTGTTATAAACCTCTGTATCTATATTGGGCTTTGTAGTTCTGTGGAGTTTTCTTTTTTTTCTCCTTTATTTCCTTTCATTTTTAAAAATCTTTTCTCTTTTTTATAATTTTAACTTTTAATTTTTTAAACCTATTATATTTTTCTACATTGATTCCTCTGTTTTCCTTTCCTACTTTGCTTTTCCCCTTGCAGTTAATCTTTAATACATATAAATCTTCGTCTACCTCTATTTAACTTTGCATATCTATTTTTTCTTTTTCTCCTTTCCTCTATTTTTTTCCTCTATATTTGTTAGTTTTGTTTTCATTGCTTTATTCCCAAGTTGGCACCTTCTTTAGTTTTGTCTTCCAGTTTGTGCTTTAGTTAGTTTTGTTCTTAACTGGCAAATATAATTTTTGATTTCCTTTGTTTGTTGGGTCAATCTACTGTACTTTATTTTTGTTGGACTGTTTTGACTTGGCTCATGGGTGTATATGTATATGTGTATATTCCATTTTTTAATTATTATTTGCCTGATTTTGTAACTGTCATTTGCCTGGGGTTCATCTTTGGTTTCTCACTTTTGGATATTTGTTTTAACCTCACTTAATACCATAACAAGGGCTTCCCTGGTGGCTCAGAGGTTAAAGCGTCTGCCCACAATGCAGGAGACCTGGGTTTGATCCCTGGGTCAGGAAGATCCCCTGGAGAAGGAAATGGCAACCCACTCCAGTATTCTTGGTTGGAGAATGCCATGAATGGAGGAGCCTGGTGGGCTACAGTCCACGAGGTCGCAAAGAGTTGGACACGACTGAGCGGCTTCACTTTCACTTTCACTAATGCCATAACAAACCACTTGTGGACTTTTTGTTCCTGACCAGAGATCAAGCCCTGAGCCTTTGGAGTGGGAGCACTGACTCCAAGACCCTAGACCACCAGCGAACTAATGCTAGGGGGTATCAAATAGTGAGAACTCAAAGGAAACCACTGTAATACAAGACCCGGCATCACCCAACCACCAGCAGCACCCTGTGCAGGATGCCTCATCTAAACAAACAAACATACAAACCCAACCATCAGCAGACAGGATTTCCACCTCACTCAGCTTTGCCCAACAGAGGAAAAACAAACAAATAAACAAAAACTCAGCATAAATCTCACCCTATAAGAAGCTTACACAAACCACTGGACCAAAGTTAGAGGGCAGAAACCAAAAGGAAGAAAGAATTCAACCTTGAAGCCTGGGAAAAGGAGACTTCAAACATTGTAAGCTAAAAAAAATAAAAAATGAAAAGGCAGAGAAATACTACACAAATGAAGGAACAAACTAGAAACACAGAAGTCCAAATAAATGAAGAGGAAATAGGCAAACCACCTGAGAAAGAATTCAGAATAATGATAGTAAAGATGACCAAAAGCCTTGAAAGCAAAATGGAGAAAATGCAAGAATCAATTAACAAAGACCTAGAAGAAATAAAGAATAAACATACAGAGACAAACAACACAGTAACTGAAATTAAAAATACTCTAGGAGGAATCAATAGCAGAATATCTGAAGCAGAAGAAAGAATCAGTGAGCTGGAAGATAAAATGGTGGAAATAACTTCTGAAGAGCACAATAAAGTAAAAAGAATGAAAAGAATGGAGGATAGTCTTGAAGACCTCTGGGACAATATCAAATGCAACAACATTCAAATAATAGGGGTCCAAGAAGAAGAAGAGAAAAAGAAAGGGTATGAGAAAATTTTTGAATAGATTATAGTTGAAAAAAAAAAAAAAAGAAAAAAAAAAAAAATTATAGTTGAAAATTTCCTCAACATGGAAGAGGAGATAGTCAATCAAGTCCAAGAGGCACAAAGAGTCCCATACAGGATAAACCCAAGGAGAAACACGCCAAGACACATACTAATTAAACTAACAAAGACTAAACCCAAAGAAATAATATTAAAAGCAGCAAGGGAGAAGGAACACGTAACATGCAAGGGAAACCCCCTGAACTTAACAACTGATCTTTCAGCAGAAACTCTACAGGCTAGAAGAGAATGGCAGGATATATTTAAAGTACTGAAATGGAAAAATCTACAACTTAGATTACTGTATCTGGCAAGGATCTCATTCAAAATTGATGGAGAAATCAAAAGCTTTTCAGATAAGCAAAAGTTAAGAGAATTCAGTACAACCAAACCAGCTTTACAACAAATGTTAAATGGACTCAAGAAATACAAGAAAAGAAAAAAGATCTACAAAATCAACCCCAATTAAGAAAATGGCAATAGGAACGTATATATCAATAATTACTTTAAATGTAACTGGATTAAATGCTCCAACCAAAGGACACAAACTGGCTGAATGGGTACAAAAACAAGACCCATATTATGCTGTATCCAAGAAACCCACTTTAGACCTCAAGATAATATAGACTGAAAGTGAGAGGATGGAAAAACATATTCCATACAAATGGGAAGCAAAAGAAAGCTGGAGTAGCAATCCTCATATCAGACAAAATAGACACTAAAATAAAGAAGATTACAGGACATAAGACACTACCTAACGATCAAGGCATCAATCCAAGAGGAAGACATAACAACTGTAAATATCTATGCACCCAACATAGGAACACCTCAACACATAAGACAAACACTAACAGATATAAAAGGGGAAATTGACAGTAACACAATAATAGTAGGAAACTTTAACATCCCACTCACACCAATGGACAGATCATCAAAACAGAAAATTAATAAGGAAACATAAGTCTTAAATGATGCTTTAGATGAGATGGATCTCAATGATATCTTCAGGACATTCCATCCAAATACAGAAGAATACACTTTCTTCTCAAGTGCATATGGAACATTCTCCAGGATAGACCACATCTTGGGTCACAAATCAAACCTCAGTAAATTTAAGAAAATTTAAATCATATCAAGCATCTTTTCCTACAACAACTGTATGAAACTAGATATCAATTACAAGAAAAAAACTGTAAGAAACACAAACACATGGAGATTAAACAACATACTTCTAAATAACCAACAGGTTACTGAAGAAATCAAAAGGGAAATAAAAAACTTTCCAGAAACAAATGACAATGAAAACACGACAACTCAAAACTTATGGGATGCAGCAACAGCAGTTCTAAGAGGGAAGTTTATAGCAATACAATCCTACCTCAAGAAACAAGAAAAATATCAAATAGACAGTCTAACTTTACGCCTAAAACAAATGGAAAAAGAACAACAACAGCAACAACAAAAAATCCCAAAATTAGTAGAAGTGAATAAATCTTAAAGTTCTGAGCAGAAATAAATGAAAAAGAAATGAAAGAAACAATGGTAAAGATTAATCAAACTAAAAGCTGGTTCTCTGAGAAGATAAAATTGACAAATCTTTAGCCAGATTCATCAAGGAAAAAAGAGAGAAGAATCAAATCAACAAAATTAGAGATGAAAAAGGAGAGGTTACAATAGACAATGCAGAAATACAAAGGATTATGACAGACTGTTATGAACAACTATATGGCAATAAAATGGATAACCTGGAAGAAATGGACAAATTCTTAGAAAAGTTCAATCTTCCAAGACTGAACCAGGAAAAAATAGATTAGAAATTATGAACAACCCAATCACAAGCACTGAAACTGAAAATTTGGTGATCCAAAATCTCCCCCAAAACAAAAGCCCAGGACCAGATGGCTTCACAGGAGAATTCTATCAAACATTTAGAGAAGAGCTAATGCCTGTCCTTCTAAAACTCTTTCAGAAAATTACAGAGGAAGGAACACTTCCAAACTCACTCTACAAGGCCACCATCACCCTGATACCAAAACCAGACAAAGACAACACAAAAAAAGAAAACTACAGGCCAACATCACTGATGAACATAGATGCAAAAATAGTCAACAAAATTTTAGCAAACAGAATTCAGCAACACATCAAAAGCTCATACATCATGATCAAGTTGGGTTTATTCCAGGAATGCAAGGATTCTTCAATATATGCAAATCAATCAATGTGATACACCATATTAGCAAACTGAAAGATAAAACTGATAATTTCAACAGATGCAGAAAAAGCCTTTGGCAAAATTCAGCACCCACTTATGATTAAAACGCTTCAAAAAATGGGCATAGAAGGCACCTACCTCAACATGTTGCTGCTGCTGCCAAGTTGCTTCAGTCGTGTCCGACTGTGCGACCCCATAGACGGCAGCCCACTAGGCTCCTCTGTCCCTGGGATTCTCCAGGCAAGAATACTGGAGTGGGTTGCCATTTCCTTCTCCAATGCATGAAAGTGAAAAGTGAAAGTGAAGTCGCTCAGTTGTGCCCGACTCTTCGCGACCCCATGGACTGCAGCCTACCAGGCTCCTCTGTCCATGGGATTTTCCAGGCAAGAGTACTGGAGTGGGGTGCCATTGCCTTCTCTGTACCTCAACATAGTAAAGGGCATATATGATAACCCCACAGCAAACATTATTCTCAACGGTGAGAAACTGAAAGCATTCCCCCTAAGATCAGGAACAAGACAAGGGTGTCCACTTTCATCACTATTATTCAACATAGTTCTGGAATTCCAAGCTACAGAAATCAGAGAAGAAAAAGAAATAAAAGGAATCCAGATTGGAAAAGAAGAAGTAAAGCTCTCACTGCTTGCAGATGACATGATACTGTACATAGAAAACCCTAAAGATACTGTCAGAAAATTACTAGAGCTAACCAGTGAATTTAGCAAAGTTGCAGGATACAAAATCAATACACAGAAATCACTTGCACTTCTATATACTAACAATGAAAAATCAGAAAGAGAAATTAAGGAATCAATCCCATTCACCATTGAAACAAAAAGAATGAAATATCTAGGAATAAACTTACCTAAGGAGACAAAAGAACTGTACACAGCAAATTATAAGACATTGATGAAAGAAATAAAAGATGACATAAACAGATGGAGAGATATTCCATGTTCCTGGGTAGGAAGAATTAATATTGTGAAAATGAATATACTACCAAACACAATCTACAGATTCAATGTGATCCCTATCAAATTACCAATGGCATTTTTCACAGAACTAGAACAAAAACTTTCACAATTCATATGGAAACCCAAAAGACCCCGAATAGCCAAAACAGTCTTGAGAAAGAAGAATGAAGCTGGAGGAATCAACCTTTCTGACTTCAGATTATACTACAAAGCTACAGTATGCTAGATCAAGACATACATCAAGACAATTATGGTACTGGCACAAAAAGAGAAATATTGACCAATGGAACAAGATAGAAAGCCCAGAAATAAGCCCACGCACCTAGGGGTACCTTATTTTTGACAAAGGAGGCAAGAATATACAATGGGGCAAAGACAGCCTCTTCAATAAATGGTGCTGGGAAAACTGGACAGCTACATGTAAAAGAATGAAATTAGAACACTTCCTAACACCATACACAAAGATAAATTCAAAATGGATTAAAGACCTAAATGAAAGATCAGAAACTATACATCTCTTAGAGGGAAACATAGGCAGAACACTTGATAACATAAATCAAAGCAAGATCCTCTATGACCCACCTCCTAAAGTAATGGAAATGAAAACAAAAGTAAACAAGTGGGACCTGATTAAACTTAATAGCTCTTGAACAGGAAAGGAAACTATAAGCAAGGTGAAAAGACAACCCTTGGAATGGGAGAAAATAATAGCAAATGAAACAACTGACAAAGGGTTAATCTCCAAAATATACAAGCAGCTCATGCAATACTAGGAAAACAAACAACCCAATCCAAAAGTGGGAAAAGACCTAAACAGACATTTCTCCAAAGAAGACATGTAGATGGCTAAGAAACACATGAAAAGATGCTCAACATCACTCATTGTTAGAGAAATGCAAATCAAAACCACAATGAGATATCACCTCACACTGGTCAGAATGGCCATCATCAAAAAGTCTACAAACAATAGATGTTGGAGAGGGTGTGGAGAAAAGGGAACACTCTTGCATTGTTGGTGGGAATGTAAGTTGATACAGCCACTATGGAAGATGTTATGGAGGTTCCTTAAAAAACTAGGAATAAAACCACCATATGATCCAGCAATCCCATTCCTAGGCATATACTCTGAGGAAACCAGGGTTGAAAAAGACATATGTATCCCATTGTTCATTGGAGCACTATTTACAATAGCTAGAACATGGAAGCAATCTAGATGCCCATCAACAGATGAATGGATAAAGAAGTTGTGGTACATATACACAATGGAATATTACTCAGACATAAAACGGAACACATTTCAGTCAGTTCCGATGAGGTGGGTGAACCTAGAACCTATTATACAGAGTGAAGTGAGTCAGAAAGAGAAAGATAAATACTGTATTCTAATACACATATACAGAATCTAGAAAAATGGTTCTGAAGAATTTATTTACAGGGCAGCAATGGAGAAACAGACATAGAGAATAGACTTATGGACATGGGAAGAGGGGAGGAGAGGGTGAGATGTATGGAAAGAGTACCATGGAAACTGATATTACCTTATGTAAAATAGATAGTCAACGGGAATTTGCTGTATGGCTCAGGAAACTCAAACAGAGCACTGTATCAACCTAGAGGGGTGGGATGGGGCGGGAGATGGGAGGGAGGTTCAAAAGGGAGGGGATATATGTATGCCTATGGCTGATTCATGTTGAGGTTTTACAGAAAACAACAAAATTCTGTAAAGCAATTATCCTTCAATAAAAATAAATTAAAAAAATGCAGTACATATATTTTGCAGTACATAGCTTGACTACAGTACTGAGTGGATACATTCATCCTAAAATGCAGTGACCAAGACTCGGCAGTATGGCTTTACTGTGTCTCTTGATTGGTTTGCTACAGGTTTGTTGGGAATAACCAGAAATAATTATTAAAAGAATTAAAAAATGGCCTCAACTGGTGGGGAGAGCAGATGTCAGAAGGCTGGCAAACCTTGCATATGCATGCGTGTCATGAGGTAATTTATTTTTAAAGGAGATAGAAAGCAATAATTATTTACTTAGTATGAATTTTTAAATGTGCAGTTTTAATATAAATTCAGAGTGAAATGTCAGTAAGAAAACATTTAAGAAAAAGTTTTATTAAAAGTCTCTTCTAAGTAATAATTTTTTCAAAATAATATTTTTTTCTAAAAAAAGAGTTTGCCCATTTGCCACTGAGAGCTTCAAATGAGATACCTACCAAAACATATTTATTTTTATAATTCACCTATAATAAAATTAACTCCCCAAGTTATGTATACAGGCCTACTGTTTCATAGTTGTTGATGATTTCCATGTTTTATCCATTAAGGCATTTAGAAAGAAAATTAAAATATAATTGGTATAAACTGTAAGTTCTAAAAATCTGAGGGGAAAACAAATTTTCCTCATACAATAATTGTTTGTCAAAAATATATCATTGTTTAGGAGGTGGGGGAGGGAAGGATTGGGAGTTTGGGATTAGCAGATGCAACTTTTTACATACAGGATGGATAAACAGCAAGGTCCCACTGTATAGCACAGGAAACAATATTCAATTCAGTTCAGTTCAGTTGCTCAGTTGTGTCCGACTCTTTTGACCCCATGGACTGCAGCATGCAAGGCCTCCCTGTCCATTACCAACTCCCAGAGTTTACTGAAACTCATGTCCATTGAGTCGGTGTGCAATCTAACCATCTCATCCTCTGTCGTCCCTTCTCCTCCAGCCTTCAATCTTTCCCAGCATCAGGGTCTTTTCCAATGAGTCAGTTCTTCGCATCAGGTGGCCAAAGTATTGGAGTTTCAGCTTCAGCATCAGTCCTTCCAATGAACACCCAGGACTCATCTCCTTTAGGATGGACTGGTTGGATCTCCTTGCAGTCCAAGGGACTCTCAAGAGTCTTCTCCAACACCACAGTTCAAAAGCATCAATTCTTTGGCACTCAGCTTTCTTTATAGTCCAACTCTCACATCCATACATAACCACTGGAAAAACCATAGTCTTGACTAGACAGGCCTTTGTTTACAAAGTAATGTCTCTGCTTTTTAATATGCTGTCTAGGTTGGTCATAACTTTTCTTCCAAGGAGTAAGTGTCTTTTAATTTCATGGCTTTAGTCACCATCTTCAGTGATTTTGGAGCCCACAAAGATAAAGTCTGTCACTGTTTCCATTGTTTCCCCATCTATTTGCCATGAGTGATGGGACCAGATGCCATGATCTTGGTTTTCTGAATGCTGAGTTTTACTCCAACTTTTTCACCCTCCTCTTTCACTTTTATCAAGAGGCTCTTTAGTTCTTCACTTTCTGCCATATGTGTGGTGTCATCTGCATATGTGAGGGTATTGATATTTCTTCCAGCAATCTTGATTCCAGCTTGTGCTTCATCCAGACCAGGATTTCTCATGATGTACTCTGCATATAAGTTAAATAAGCAGGGTGACAATACACAGTCTTGACCTACTCCCTTCCAGATTTGGAACCAGTCCTTTGTTCCATGTCCAGTTCTAACTGTTGCTTCTTGACCCGCATATAGATTTCTCAGGAGGCAGGTCAGGTGGTCTGGTATTCCCATCACTTTCAGAATTTTCTACAGTTGATTGTGTTCCACACAGTCAAAGCCTTTGGCATAGTTAATAAAGCAGAAGGAGATGTTTTTCTGGAATCTCTTGCTTTTTTGATGATCCAATGGATGTTGGCAATTTGAACTCTTGTTTCTCTGCCTTTTCTAAATCCAGTTGAACATCTGAAGTTCCTGATTCATGTACTGTTGAAGCCCGGTTTGGAGAATTTTGAGCATTACTTTGCTAGCGTGTGAGATGAGTGCAATTGTGTGGTAGTTTGAACATTCTTTGGCATTGCCTTTCTTTGGAATTGGAATGAAAATTGAACTTTTCCAGTCCTGTGGCCACTGCTGAGTTTTCCAAGTTTGCTGGCATATGGAGGGCAGCACTTCCACAGTATTATCTTTTAGGATTTGAAATAGCTCAACTGGAATTCCATCACCTCCACTAGCTTTGTTCGTAGTGATGCTTCCTAAGGCCCACTTGACTTTGCATTCCAGGATGTCTCGCTCTAGGTGAGATCACAGTATCATATCACTGTGGTTATCTGGGTCATGGAGATCTTTCTTGTATAGTTCTTCTGTGTATTCTTGCCACCTCATCTTAGTATCTTCTAGCTTCTGTAAGGTCCATATCATTTCTGTCCCTTATTGTGCCCATCTTGGCATGAAATGTTCCCTTGATATCTCTAATTTTCTTGAAGAGATCTCCAGTCTTTCCCATTCTATTGTTTTCCTCTATTTCTTTGCACTGATCACTGAGGAAAGCTTTCTTATCTTTTCGTGCTTTTCTTTGGAACTTTTGCATTTCTTTTTCTTGGGGATGATCTTGATCACTGCCTTCTGTACAATGTCATGAACATCTGTTGATATTTCTTTAGGCACTCTCTGTCAGGCACTGTCTCTTCAAGCACTATCTATCAGATCTAATCCCTTGAATCTATTTGTCACTTCCACTGTATAATCGTAAGGGATTTGACTTAGGTCATACCTGAATGGTCTAGTGGTTTCCCCTACTTTCTTTAAGTCTGTATTTGGCAATAAGATCAGTTCATGATCTGAGACACAGTCAGGTCCCGGTCTTGTTTTTGCTGATTGTATAGAGTTTTTCCATCTTTGGCTGCAAAGAATATAATCAATCTGATTTCAGTATTGACCATCTGGTGATGTCCATGTGTAGAGTCTTCTCTTGTGGTTTTGGAAGAGGGTGTTTGCTATGATCAGTGCATTCTCTTGGCAAAACTGTTAGCTTTTGCCCTCCTTCATTTTGAACTCCAAGACCAAATTTGCCTGTTACTACAGGTATCTCTTGACTTCCCATTTTTTCATTCCAGTCCCCTATGATGATGAAAAGGATATCTTTTTCGGGTGTTAGTTCTAGAAGGTCTTGTAAGTCTTCACTGAACCGTTTAACTTCAGCTTCTTCAGCATTAGTGATTGGGGCATAGACTTGGATTACTGTGATACTGAAAGGTTTGCCTTGCAAATGAACAGTGATCATTCAGTCATTTTTGAGATTGCATCCAAGTACTGCATTTTGGACTCTCTTGTTGACTATGATGGCTACTCCATTTCTTCTAAGGGATTCTTGCCCACAATAGTGGATATAATGGTCATCTGAGTTAAATTCACCAATTCCAGTCCATTTTAGTTCACTGATTCCTAAAATGTCAATGTTCACTGTTGCCATCTCCTGTTTGACCACTTAGAGTTTACTTTGATTCATGGACCTAACATTCCAGGTTTCTATGCAATATTTTTCTTTACAGCATTGGACTTTTCCCATCACCTGGCACATCCACAACTGGGTGTTGTTTTGCTTTGGCTCCATCTCTTCATTCTTTCTGGTGTTATTTCTCCACTGATCTCCAGTAGCATATTGGGCACCTACCGATCTGGGGAGTTCATCTTTCAGTGTACTATCTTTCTGCCTTTTCATACTGTTCTTGGGGTTCTCAAGGCAAGAATACTGAAGTGGTGTGCCATTCCCTTCTCCAGTGGACCACATTTTGTCAGAACTTTCCACCATGACCCTTCTGTCTTGGGTGGCTCTACACGTCATGGCTCATTTTTTTCTTTGAGTTAGACAAGGCTGTGGTCCATGTGATCAGTTTGATTAGTTTTCTGTTATTGTGGTTTTCATTCTGTTGGCTGTCTGATGGATAAGGTTAACAAGCTTATGGAAGCTTCTTATGAATAGGAGAGACTGACTGAGGGGGAAACTGGGTCTCATTCTGATGAGTGGGGCCATGCTCAGTAAGTCTTTAATCCAATTTTCTGTTGATGGGCAGGTCTGTGTTCCCTCCCTGTTGTTTGACCTGAGGCCAAACTATGGTGGAGATAATGGCAATCTCCTTCAAAAGGTCCCATGCATGCACTGCTGCACTGAGTGCCCCACCCTGCAGCGGGCCACTGCTGACCCACACCTCCGCCACAGACTCATGGACACTCACAGGCAAGTCCAAGTCAGCCTCTTTTGGGGCCACTGCTCCTTTCTCCTGGGTCCTGGTGTGCACAAAGTTTTATTTGTGCCCTCCAAGAGTCTGTTTCCACAGTCCTGTGTAAGTTCTGGCAGTTCTGGCAGTTCTATGGTGGGGTTAACCGTGACTTCCTCCAAGAGGGCTTATGTCATACCCAGGTCTGCTGCACCCAGAGCTCTTGCCCCTGCAGCAGGCCACCGATGACCCATACCTCCGCAGAAGACTCTCAAACACAGTTCTCCTCAGTCTCTGTGGGGGTCCCTGGGTCCTGGTGCATGGAAGGTTTGTTTGGGCCCTCTGAGTGTCTCTGGCGGGTATGGGGTTTGATTCTAAACATGATTTTGCCCCTCCTACCATCTTGCTGGGGCTTCTCCTTTGTCCTTGGACGTGGGGTATCTTTTTTGGTGGGATCCAACATTTTCCTGTTGACGGTTGTTCAGCAGTGAGTTGTAATTTTGGCATTCTCACAGGAGAAGATGAGTGAATGTTCTTCTACTCTGCCATCTTGCTCCGCCGTACTTATATATATTTGTTTTTATTTATTTGGCTGCACCAGGTCTTAATTGCAGCATGCGGGATCTAGTTCCCTGATGAGAAATGGAACTAGGCCCCCAGCATTGGGAGTGTGGAGTCTTAGCCAGTGGACCACCAGGAAAGTCCCCACTGTACTATTAACACACATGATTGTTTCTCTGTTTTTACTTTCCTAAAATATGGGGATACTAGTTACATTTTTTATATTTGTCTTTTTTAACTTAACCATATATTTGTGAGTTTCTTCCATCTGCACATGTGAATGTAATTGTTCTTAGGTGTGCAGTATTCTATTAATTGGCTAAGCCAGAATTTATTTAGCCAGTCTGCTGTTGAAGAAGGTTTGGGCCATTTCTAGTCTTCCTCTATGATGCCACCATGAAATCCTCTTTCTATAGTGATGCATCAGCCAGAGTCTGAATATACAGGATTAATTTTAAGAAGTAGAAGCACTGCCTAACAGAACATGTACCTTGTAGCATTGATGTCTTACCTAATCGCTCTCTGAAGTGGCCTCCCGATTTCCTCCCAACCCATCTCCAGAGAGCTCAGCTGTGTCCTGTCTCCCTCCCCCAAACCCTTGCCTCTCACTGCCCATCTTCTGAACATTATTATCACTGCTGCTGCCCTAGGAAACCAGACGCAGTGTGCAGTTATTTTCTCAGTTATGCTTCTTAAGAATGAAGGTAGATAGAATTCATCCTTTTAATGCATACATATAAGTCAAGGGTTTTCTTTTTTACTATTAAAAAAATGTGGGGGTTTGATGCTGAAGTGATCACCACAGTCTATGTTAGAACACTGCAGTTGTCCCTAAAATTGAATGGGGCCCCTCGGTAGTCACTCCTTCTACTCACCCCAGCCTCCAGCTTCAGTTCAGTTCAGTCACTCAGTTGTGTCCAACTCTTTGTGATCCCATGGACTGCAGCATGCCAGCTTCCCTGTCCATCACTAACTCCCAGAGCTTGCTCAAACTCACGTCCATAGAGTTGGTGATGCCATCCAACCATCTCATCCTCTGTCGTCCCCTCTTCTCCAGCCTTCAATCTTTCCCAGCATCGGGGTCTTTTCCAACGAGTCAGTTCTTTTCATCAGGTGGCCAAACTATTGGAGCTTCTGCATCAGCATCAGTCCTTCCAATGAATATTCGGGACTGATTTCCTTTAGGATGGGCAGGTTGGATCTCCTTGCAGTCCAAGGGACTCTCAAGAGTCTTCTCCAACACCACAATTCCAAAGCATCAGTTCTTCGGTGCTCAGCTTTCTTTATGTTCCAACTCTCACATCCATATGTGACTGTTTGAAAAACCATAGCTTTGACTACATGGACCTTTGTCGGCAAAGTAATGTCTCTGCTTTTTAATATGATGTCTAGGTTGATCATAACTTTTCTTCCAAGAAGCAAGTATCTTTTCTCTACTTGTACAGATTTGGCTGCTCTGGATATTCCATATAAATACAATCATTCAATATGTGTTTTTCAGTGAATAGCTTCTTATATTTAGCATAATGTTTTCAAGATAATATTTTATTGTATGGATGCACCACACTTTGTTGATCTCTTCACTAGTTGATGGACATTAGGGTTGTCTCCACATTTGGACAACTGGGAATAATGCTGGTATAAACATTCATGTACAGATTTATGTGTGAACCTATGTTTTTTAGTTCTGTTGCCCAATGTGTTGGAGTGGAATTGCTGAACCTTGTGGTAACCCATTTCAATTACCTGAATAACAACTGCCAGGCTGTTTCCCACAGCAGCCCTAACATCATCACTTCCCCATCAACACAGTATGAGTGTTCCAGTTCCTACACATCTTTGCCTCCACTTGTCTTCTTGTCACTATGGTCTGAGCCACTCCAGAGGGTGTGAAGTGGTTTTGATTTGTGTTTCCCTCATGATAAATGATGTTGAACATTTTTTCAATGAACATCTTTTCATTGAACATCATTTATTTCCTTTTTTGTCATTTTTATGTCTTTGGAGGAACGTGTATTCAAACTAGTTGCCAGTGTTTTAGTTAGGTTATTTGCCTATGTACTATTTAGCCATAAGAGTTTACATACTCTGGATATAATTCCCTGAGTAGATACATGGCTTGCACTTTCTCCCATTGTGATTGAGGGAGGGAGTGGGGGAAGGTGGCTTCAATTTTCTCAGTATTTATTTATTTTTATTATATGTTTGGCTGCACTGGGTCTTAGTTGTGCCATGTGGGATCTAGTTCCCTGACCAGGGATCAAACCTTGGCCCCCATTGGAGCATGGAGTCTTAGCCACTGGACCACCAGGGAAGTCCTGGGGACTTCGATTTTAATGCAAAAACCAATTTATTTTCGTTTCTTACACAAGTTTTGCATTAGAGTTGCCTTTCAAACTAAGTTGATTTAGTATCCATTTAAAGATAATCACTTTCCTTTCAGTTTATCTACTGACTACAAACAATTAAGAGGTGGTTTATTTTTATCCATAAAAATAGAGTGTAGCCATAACTGAAAAGAATGTTGTTGAAGCATTACTTACATGTAGACTTTTCTCATTAGTTGAATGGGAGACTTGCTTGTGATTCAGATTATTTTGTGAGGCAAACTGTTTTTCCTGACAATAAGCTCATCATCACAAAAAATATTGTTTGTCAAAGAAAGCTGTTATTTTGTTAGATTACAAAGAACTGGGGCTGTGCAAAGAAAATTAAAAGAAATTAAGGATGAAACTGGAGCCCATTATACAGAGTGAAGTAAGCCAGAAAGATAAACACCAATACAGTATACTAATGCATATATATGGAATTTAGAAAGATGGTAACGATAACACTATATGCAAGACAGAAAAAGAGACATAGATGTATAGAACAGACTTTTGGACTCTGTGGGAGAAGGTGAGGGTGGGATGATCTGAGAGAACAGCATCGAAACATGTATATTATCAAGTGTGAAACAGATCGCCAGTCCAGGTTGGATGCATGAGTCAAGTGCTCGGGGCTGGTGCACTGGGATGACCCAGAGGGAGGGCATGGGGAGGGAGGTGGGAGGGGGGTTCAGAATGGGGAACACATGTAAATTCATGGCTTATTCACGTCAATGTATGGCAAAAACCACAACAATATTATAAAATAATTAGCCTCCAACTAATAAAAATAAATGAAAAAAAAAAAAAGAAAATTAAAAGATGCTTGCTCCTTGGAAGAAAAGCTATGACCAACCTAGACAGCATATTAAAAAGCAGAGACATTACTTTGCCAACAAAAGTCCATCTAGTCAAAGCTATGGTTTTTCCAGCAGTCATGTATGGATGTGAGAGTTGGACTATAAAGAAAGCTGAGTGCCGAAAAATTGATGCTTTTGAACTGTGGTGTTGGAGAAGACTCTTGAGTCCCTTGGACTGCAAGGAGATCCAACCTATTCATCCTAAAGGAAATCAGTCCTGACTATTCATTGGAAGGACTGATGCTGAAGCTCAAACTCCAGTACTTTGGCCACCTGATGCGAAGAACTGACTCAATGGAAAAGACCCTGATGCTGGGAAAGATTGAAGACGGGAGGAGAGGGGACAACAGAGAATGAGGTGGTTGGCATCACTGATGCGAAGGACATGAGTTTGAGTAGGCTCTGGGCATGGGTGATGGACAGGGAAGCCTGGCATGCTGCAGTCCATGGTGTTGCAAAGAGTCGGACATGACTGACCGACTGGCCTCAACTGAACTGACTGAACTGAAAAATAAAGTCTCGCACTGTTTCCACTGTTTCCCCATCTATTTGACATGAAGTGATGGGACTGGATGCCATGATCTTAGTTTTCTGAATGTTGAGTTTTAAGCCAACTTTTTCACTCTCCTCTCACTTTCATAAAGAGGCTCTTTAGTTCTCCTTCGCTTTCTGCTATAAGGGTGGTGTCATCTGCATATCTGAGGTTATTGATATTTCTCCTGGCAATCTTGATTCCAGCTTGTGCTTTATCCAGCCTGGCATTTTGCATGATATACTCTGCATGTAAGTTAAATAAATAGGGTGACAGTATACAGCCTTGACAAACTCCTTTCCTGATTTGGAACCAGTCTGTTGTTCCATGTCCAGTTCTAACTGTTGCTTCTTGACCTGCATACAGGTTTCTCAGGACACAGGTCAGGTAGTCTGGTATTCCCATCTCTTGAAGAATTTTCCACAGTTTTTGTGATCCACACAGTCAAAGGCTTTGGCATAGTCAATAAAGCTGAAGTAGATGTTTTGTTTTTTCTGGAACTCTCTTGCTTTTTCAATGATAGAATATGGGCTTCTATTTGAAGTGATGCAAATGTGCTAAAATTGACCTTGATGATGGTTGCACCTCTGTGCAACTGCATTAATACTTGTGAGTATACTAAAAAACATTCAACTGTACACTTTAAATGAGTAAATTATACAGAATGTGAAGTATATATCAATAAATCTATTTTAAAAATATGAAAAGATATTCAACTTCACTCATACTTAGAGAAAAGAAAGTTAAAAACAACAGTGAGCCACCATTTTTCATCTATCAGATTTGTAAATATTTTCAAATCTATAATATTTAGGACTTGGGGAGGGTGTGGGGAAACTGTGCTCTTGTACACTGTGGTGGGAGCAGAAATTGCGGCAACCTTCTTGGAAGGAAATCTAGTAAGATCTTTCATGATTTAATATATATATACAGATCTTTTGATTTAGTCATTCCACTCCCAGAAATTTATTCCTCTGTACAGTTATCAAGTATAAAAATGATTACTGAAACATCAATTACAATAATAAAAATCAGAAACAACCAAAAGTCAATTAATAGAGAACTGAGCAAAATAAATGATAGATCCATATAAATTATGAATACCATGAAGCATAAGAAGAATAAAGGTATAGAAACTTATACATATATATTATGCTTCTGTTTTATGAAAAAAGGGAAGAAAATAAGAATAAAAAAGTACATGTATGTGTGTTTGACATAAGGAAGAATACACAATAAACTAATATAAATGTTTACCTGGTTGACTGGGGACTAAGTATATGGTAGAGAGAAGTGGATATGAGATTTTTCACTGAATACCTTTTTACATTGTTCTACTTTTGAGGTTTTTGAATATCTAACTTGAAATTGAATTAAAAATTAAGACTATGACTGAAATAAAAGAATAAGGCTTATCTACAATAAGTAAATTACAACTTGTACAAGATACATTAAGTGACAAAAAAGTCACAGAATAATATGTACAACACTCTTATCATTTATTTATTTAACTACCAAATACTTTTAGGTCCCTAATTTAGGTCCCTAATTTCTAGATACTAGGATATGGAAGTACATCAGGCAGCCAAAATTCCTGCTATCACGGAGGTTACATTTTAGTAGTACACAGAGCCTCACAAATGGCTCAATTCTGAAGAATCCGCCTGCCAATGCAGGAGACAGGTTTGATCCCTGGGTCAGGAAGATCCCCTGGAGAAGGAAATGGCAATCCACTCCAGTATTCTTACCTGGGAAATCCTATGAACTGAGAAGGCTGGTGGGCTATGGTCTATGGGGTCACAAAGAGTCAGACATGACTGAGTAACTAAACAACAATACAGTAGGCAAACATCTAAATAAACAAGGTTAATTTCAAACAGTGATAGAAGCAGAGAGTAAACCTAATGTTGATGGAGAGTGACGTGGGCTGGGTAATAGTTACTTGATGGGTATCACAAAGACCTCTCTGAGGAAATGACATATGAACTGAGCCCTGAGTGAGGATAACCTGGGAGAAGTAAATGGTTCAAGAAGATAATGTAGTGAGTGCAAAGGTCCTGAGGTTGGAGCAGGTTGGCAAGTTTGAAGATCTAGAATGTTGTCTGTGCAGCAGGCAGAGCATGGTAGGGGGTGAAATCAAAGTGCAAGTCAGGGGAAAAATAATGGGTTTAAATAAAAGAATAATATATATGTTTGTATACAAATTGAAAACATCTGGAAAGAGACACAAAATCTTATGAACATTATTAAGTGGCTATTTTGTGGGGATGACGGTTAGTAGGACTCTTTAATTTTCTATACCCCAGCAGGATCTGGATTTTTTTAGGGGAAGGTGGTAGCCCAGCTTTTAATTTCCCCCCTTTTACACAGAACAAAGTAGAAGAAATAATACAGGACAATTTGCATTGTTAAAAGTATTTTAAAGTACAAAAAATATATATGTTTCAAGGGAAAAAAAAGTTAATAATAGAGCATTGAGTAAGAATCTAGAAAGGTGAAAATTGTACCCAGAAGCTTGATGATTCCTTTGGTTCTAGTCCCTCTAGTGGTAGGCATGGGGCAGTCCTGGTGACTGAGTACAAGCACAAACATTCCATTCCCAGCTAAAGCTTTAAAGGAACTCTGAAACACTCAGATGTTTGAATTCTTGAAATCCTTGCCAAAGGGTGAGTGGGAAAGATCCCAAAATCTCTACAGTGATTGTTACAGTCACCTACTGTATATCATAAAGCAAGGGACCAGTAGTCTTTAGAGTTCAAAAGTAAACCATGAGGAAAACACTCAAGTGCAGCAGTCTTACAATGGTGTGGCTTAAATATTCAGGCCCTGATCACCATTTCTTCTGAGTCTCTGCTCAGGCCTATCTTGCGCTGTCTTTTCTCCATGTGAACAATCTACATCTTCCACCCATCTTGGCCAGCTCATCCTTCTACAAAGTTTCCCCAACAACTCACTTTGTGTGTATGTTAGTTGCTTAGTCGTGTCTGACTTTGTGACCCCATGGACTATAGCCTGCCAAACTTGTCTGTCCACGGGATTTTCCAGGCAAGAGTACTAGAGTGAGTTGCCATTCCCTTCTGTGCCCCATCCTTAACTCATCCCTTGGCATTTCCTAACCAGGATAAAAATAACTGATGTTTAGGGAGTTGTCACTGGGTACCAGATACCATGTTAATTAATGTTATTTACCCTGTACAACCCTCAAATCAACCCTGGGAGGTGGTGCTATGATTGCTTCCCTTGTACAGATGGAGAAGGTAGACCTGAGGTATTGGGCCATACGCCTACGTATGGCTGGTTAAGTGGTAGCTTGGAACTGAATCCCTGTCTGACTCGAGACCACAAGCATTTAGCCAGTACTTGAATATACTTAAATATAGTTTTTTATTTGGATACTGAACATATAATCAGTGTAGCTCATGGGGCATAAACTCAGATGTGTATAGGGACCAGGATGTGAAATATGGGGCCTTCTTGCTCTGTTTTTTTGTTGCTCTACATTTGATAAAATGGGGATAAAAAATATTTCACTTTCCTCTTAACTTTATCATAAAAATATGTGATAACACCTGGGAACTGAATATTAGCTTTAATATCAGAAAGCAACAGAGAGTTTGGAGACTGGCAAACTCAGCAACATGGGCCTCACATAAAGGACGTATTTATTCCCAGCTCAGCTTCAGAAAAATGCTGCCATTGAGAATGGTAAGTGAAGTGAAAGTCTCTCAGCTGTGTCTGACTCTTTGTGACCGCACAGACTATACAGTCCACAGAATTCTCCAGGCTAGAATACTGGAGTGGGTAGCTTTTCCCTTCTCCAGGGAATCTTCCTAAACCAGAGAGCGAACCCAGGTCTCCTGCATTGCAGGTGGATTCTTTACCGTCTGAGCCATGAAGGAAGCCCAAGAATACTGGAGTGGGTAGCCTATCCCTTCTCCAGGAGATCTCCTGATCCAGGAATCGAACTGGGGTCTTCTGCATTGCAGGTGGGTTCTTCACTAGTTGAGCTACCAGGGAAGCAAGTAAATCCCAAATCATCAGATCTTCCAATTTTTTAAGAGAAGATAGGATCCTGGAGTTTTATGCAAAATCTCCCAATTTAAAAACGTTGGCAATGAATTCACAACATTTTAAGAACATGGTTTGGCAGGACTGATTTGATCAGTGGGTCACAAGTCCAATCTTGTCTCCTTTATTGCAATGCAAGTTCCTTGTGAGAAACTGCAAAAGCATATTTCTTTTCTATCTCTTACAGTGGTAGGCACCAGCCAAGTACTCAAAAGATTTTTGCTGAGCTTTGAAACTGTTCATGAGTATTATTCTATATTTAGATTTCAGTTACTTTTGGCAAACATACACTGTACTGAGAATTCATCAGAGCCAATGGATTCTTTGAATTTACTAAAGAGGATGATGGGGCCTAGGATACAGAAAGTATTCATTAGAAGTTTCTTGTTTTTATTCCATTTGTACTTGGAATAATCCTGGTATCAGATTGATATCCTGGGTCTAGGTCATACCTTGATGCACATTTTAATCTCTGGTGATAGCCTTAAAAAAAAATACCCATGCCTCAACCCCAGGAAGTCCATTTTAATTCCTCTAAAGGAGGGTCTTGGCACTGTTGTGAATGTAAATGTATATACACATATGTGTATAAATATGTGTGTGTTATATATGTATATTCACCAAGTGATTATTTTTGGCCAGGTCACATGGCTTATGGGATTGAACCCGGGCCCCCTACAGTGGAAGCCCAGAATCTTAACCACTGGACCACCAGGAACTTCCTCACCAAGTGATTTTAATGTGCAGCCAGATTAGAGAGGGTAACTGGTCTGGTATCTGGGAATCAGAACTCATAAGACCAGATAATCTTGATCTTATTGCCAGAAGTTATCTCATGAGTTATCAGGCCCAGTTTCATGCCCTTAAGTCACTATTTTCCTAAAATTGCCATTATATCTTATTTGACTACTATACTGGTAATATGGCTTCCCTTGTGCCTCAGATGGTAAAGAATCTGTCTGCAATGCGCGAGACCTGGGTCAGGAAGATCCCCCGGAGAAGGGAGTGGTTAACCACTACAGTATTCTTGCCTGGAGAATTCCATGGACATAGAGACTGGCAGGCTATAGTCCACGGGGTCGCAAAGAGTTGGACACAAGTGAGAGACTAACACTTTCACCTTACCAATATACTTGTCTGTAGTTCTGTTTGAGAAGGGGGCGGGGGGAGGCTGAAATGTCAGGGAGATATTTAAGTGCTTGTTTCCCAAACATAATTGAGTGACTGTTCAAGGAATTTCTGTTTAAAAGAAATCTGTGATAATAACAGGAGGCCTAAACTAAAAACCTGGTGATTTCTGCCTTACTAACAAGTGACATATTAACCATTTTTCAATGATAATTAAAAATGAGTGAATTATTAAAATTAAAAATGAATTAATTATTTTTTAAAAAGAGAAAGCACACACACAGTGAAATTACAAAAGTTAGAAAAGTATAACCTTTACCTTCCATTCCTGTGTTTGGATCATCAAGTCTGCTCCCCTGAAGATAACTACTCTTAAGGGTTTCTTGTGTATCTTTCCAGAGACACTAGAGTCTACAGTTATTTTTAATTTTCATATTTTGGCTTCAGATAGGAATCTGTACTTCAGTCATTCTCCTTTTTGACATATCCTTCCATATTTCCTTAAGAGCAAAGGTGCTAAGATTAGAGGGGGAAAGAATGATCCATGCTGAGTGTTAGAACTTAAAAGGAAGAAAAAGAGACACAGAAATACAGAACAGACTTTTGAACTCTGTGGGAGAAGGTGAGGGTGGGATGTTTCAAAAGAACATCAGCTATACTATCTACGGTGAAACAGATCACCAGCCCAGGTGGGATGCATGAGACAAGTGCTCGGGCCTGGTGCACTGAAAAGACCCAGAGGAATTGGGTGGAGAGGGAGGTGGGAGGGGGGATCGGGATGGGGAATACGTGTAAATCTATGGCTGATTCATGTCAATGTATGACAAAACCCACTGAAATGTTGTGAAGTAATTAGCCTCCAACTAATAAAAAAAATAAATAAATAAAATAAAAAATTAAAAAAAAAAAAAGAACTTAAAAGGATCTCAGAGGTCATCCCGTCCTTTGCTATTCCTGGATTAACAGAGACTTCAGCTGGGGGCGTGTCAGAAATGCAGAATCTCAGACCTCTCCCAGACATCCTGAAGCAGAAGTCGCATCTTCACCAAATCCACGTGATTCATGTGCACTTTTAAGTTTGAGAATCTTTGCTCTGGTCTTGAATTCTCCTTCACAAATCGAGGCAGTGTGGCTCAACTACTAGAAATCAGGTTTCCTAACAGCCTTGTCAAGTGCGTTTTCTGAAATGCTGAAATTCTGGCCAAATAATCTGATGCAGTGCTTTTATGGATTATGTTCACAAAGAGCTTTGGAGTCAGACACAGCATAGTTCAAATGCTAGCTTTATCCATGGCATACAGTAGGAGTTCAATAATGGTGATTATTCTTTCTGTCGTTACTGTTATTTTATTTTTAAAATTAATAAATAACTTTGAAGAGCAGTTTTAGGTTCACAGCCAAATTAAGCAGAGTTCCCTTTTATCCTCTGTCCCCCACTATCAATATCTGCACACATTAACAAGGGGATTACTAGCATTTGTCACTGCACTTTGCACTTGACTGAAGCTTCAAAGCAATGTTTCAACAGCCTTTAACGAATCATTTACAGATTCTATTTTATGTCTGATTTAACAGAAAGACTTTTTCTTTTTTTAAAAACATATCCTGTCTCAGAATGTTCTTTTGCCCTGGCAGCCAGGCCTGAAAGAGTGAGGTTAAGGTCTTGGCAGGTTCCGTTTTCTTTCCACTGGATATTACGCTGGAACGGAGCAGCAGATTCTGAAGAAAAGACATTGAGAGGTAGGAGCTAAATCAGAAATGAGATTCCGTTTTTAATCACAGCTCTCAGCTGATGTCCAAACCCCAGCTTGAGCAGCGAGCGGGGGCCCGTGTTGTGGGAAATCAGAACGAATGATTGCAGGCACTTTCTGGAACTTGGGCTTTGGCGTCTTGGAAATTCGGGTTCCGAAGGACCGCAAGGGGAAGGTACCGATTTCGTTCTGCATAGCAGAACTTGGCGCGAGACTGGAAGGAAAAGGGAGTAGCTGCTAAGAGAGCTGCTAGTCTAAGAACGACTCTGAGAGTTGTCCGCGTGGAGCCCACCTAATTTCTATGGGCTGCCTAATTTCTGTTCTCGCTCGGAGCTCCTGGGGCTCGGAAACTTTTTTAGACTTTCCGTTTGAGCTCTTATAGCTTATTTTTTTTTTTTTTTTCCCTCGCTTAAAAGCCTTTGAAATCTGTGTTTAAAAAAAAAAAAAAGGCATTTCCGGAGGGATATTTCCGGGAGACCGGAAGTAACTGGGCTGTCCTTTGTCGCTCCTTTTATACGCCAATTTCCGCGATGTCTTGTGGGAGCTGTAGTCCCGGGACGGCAGTCGCCGCCTGGGTCGTAGAAGACTGGGAGGTTTTTCTGGTTCCGAGGCTGGGCCTCTGACGGGCCACATGGAAAAAGCTTTCGCTAAGTTGAAAAGCTCTATGTGATTTCTATATTTGGTATATGTATTTTTTTTAAGTTAAATTTTTTTCTTTCTTTTTAACCAGCACGTGTAAATTAAATTATATTTGTTCTTTTTAAAAAGCATCCCAAAGGAATTCCCTGCGGGTGCAGTGGGTGGGGCTCCCTGCTTCCACTGTAGGCGGCCTGGGTTCCATTCCTGGTGTGGGGACTAAGATCTCGAAAGCCGGGCCAGTAAGTAAATAGATACAAGTTATTAAATAGAATAAAAAGCATAGAAAACAAAAGTGGTAGGATGTCTATATTAACTTCACACTAACAGTTCAGAAAGATGTAAACTGAAAGTAAAGGCTTTCTGTACCTGCTCAGCTCCCTCCCTTAAAAGGAATCCGCATATTCGATTTTTAAAGAAAAAAATCAGGTGCAAATGTACATGTAGTTGACCCTTGGACAAAACGGGCTTTGAAATGCAGGGGTCCACTTATACAGGTTTTTTTTTTTTTTTTTGTCAACAAATATATGAATTATGAAAGAGTATGCAAAAGAGGTAATGACATCATACTCTTCTTAAACTTTCTTTTTCATTTGATAATTCCTCTTAGAGATCTTTCCATACTGCACAAAAAGAGCTATCTTACTCTTTTTTTGGTGGTTGATAACAGAAATACCGTAATTTATTCATCCATTGATCTCTTCTTCACCATCCCATTGAGGGACATTTTGATTGTTTCCAGCTTTTTTCTGTTGCAAACAATTTTGCAATGACTGCCTGAACATATTTTGGTGTAAATCCACAGGGTAAATTTGTAGAGAAAAATTATCCAGCCAAGGAGATATATGCTTTATAAAAGTTTACAAATATCAACAAATTGCTAAACTGTACCAGTTTACACTGGAATTCCCAGTGGCTAGGTGGTAAAGAATTCACCTGACAATGCAGTAGACACAAGTTCGATCTCTGGGTCGGGAAGATTCCCTGGAGGAGGGCATGGTAAGCCACTGCAGTATTCTTGCCTGGAGAATCCCAGGGACAGAGATGCCTGGTGGGCTACAGTCCATAGGGTTGCAAAGTCAGACACAACTGAGCACACATACACCAATTTATAGTAGTACCCAGCGATGTATGAAGGTGTTTGCTTCCTCCCTTCTATTCTAGCTTTGGGTATCATCAACTTTAGAAATTTTGCCTCTCTGAGAAGTAAACAATATATCTTCCTTTGAGTGATTAGCAGTTTCATAATTATGAATGAGGCTGCACTTTTCTTGATACATTTAATGGCTATTTATATTTCTGAAAGTAATCATATCCTTAATCCAGTTTTGTATTGGGTTGTTAATCTTTTTCTTACTGATTTTTTTTGTACTTTTTGTAAACTGGGGAACTCAGCCTTTTGTCTGTTATGGGAATTATGAAATTTTTTTCCTTGTACATTATTTACCTACTTTCTGATTTTGCTTTTGTATTTTTTTTTTGTCACTACACATCTGCGTAAATTTTGTACAGTCATGTTCATTAATTTTATCCTATAGCTTCTGGGTTATTTGGTTATCTGTAACTTACTTTCGTTTAAGGAGGAACGGCTCTAGCTTCATCATTTTTTCAAAATACTAGCCAATGGCCCCAACGTGATTTTTATTACTTTTATCATTAGAGAGAAAAACCCAGTGACCATTAAAAATATACCCTACCATAAGATGCTGCAGCAAGTTTAAAGGTTAGTTTTGGGGAAAACAGTAGAAATAAATAAGTGGTACTCTGCTTTTCTCCAAATACATGCTTACCTTATATTATTGCTTTTTCAAACATACCCCCAAAAGGTTGTTATTATTTATGTGTTTATACTATATTTATATAAAGTATTATTTATTTAATATTTATTAAAATAATGAAGACTTCTAATCATTATACAACTTAAAAAATAAAAAAGTATGAAAATGATTTTTAAAATTATGAATGATTGAAGTAGAATTCCCTAATTGAGAGAGAGTTGTGTATGTTCAAATATAAAGCAGACTTTTCCCCCAAATCATCCTTTAGAAGAAAATGTAGATACCTTATACTTGTAACCTTACAGAGTTTCTCATACAGTGGAAGAACAGCACTCTTCTTAAATTAATACAGTCTTTCAAAATATAGTATTTTAAATATATAGGTTTAAGTAAATTTAAAAAGCTGAATATTATAGATCATTGGATCATTTTATATATAGCTAAATAATGAAAGTTAAGTATTACATGTAAGCATTTGTCTATTTTATATATAATATATACACTATATTGGAGAAGGAAATGGCAACCCACTATAGTACTCTTGCCTGGGAAAGCCCATGGACGGAGGAGCCTGGGGGGCCACAGTTCATGGGGTCTAAAGACTCGGACACAACTGGGTGACTAAGCTGCCACCACCACCATATATACTACATTCACATGTAATATATACAAGTATGACCCCAAAGTCATCTTTTGGCGGGGGGGCGGATTGTCTCCCTGGTGAAAGAGACTTAGGCTTTTATTCAGGCCTGGATAATGTATTCTTGTCATTTTGCTATTGTTTGATCTTAGTGTGGATACAGTGGTGCAATATGTTGAACTTAAAAGAAATGCTGAAGTATAAACATCATTTAAAAACATGGTGAAAAATACAAGAAGAAATAGCTAAATGTTTTACCATATTTGCCTCTAGGCAGAGGGAGATAGGAGGCAAGTTTTCTACTTTTCTGTTAAAACCTTAGAATACTATGTCCTGAGGCATGTGGGCTCAGTAGTTGTGATTCTCGGGCTCTAGAGCACAGGCTCGATTGTTGTGGTACATGGGCTTAGTGCTCCGTGGCACGTGGGAACTTCCCAGACCACAGGTCAAACCGGTGTCTCCTGCATTGGCCCACTGAGCCACCAGGGAAGCCCGTTTTTATAACAAGAAAAACATGAGGATGTATGGTTGGGCACTTCCTTTTAAGATTTTCTTTTTCTCTGATTATAAAATCACACTGTATTCATTTTCATCAAGACTTAATCAAACTCAACATTTTATGTAAAAATATATAGGTGGCGCTAGTGGTAAAGAACCTGTCTGCCAGTGCAGGAGACATAAGAGACGAGGGTTTGATCCCTTGGTCAGGAAGATTCTCTGGAGGAGGCTATAGCAACCCACTCCAGTATTCTTGCCTGGGGAAGCTCATGGACAAAGGAGCCTGGTGGGCCACAGTCCACGGGGTCGCCAAGAGTTGGACATGACTGAAGCAACTAAGAACACATATAAATATACTAATATATATTTAAATATATACAACTAAGTTATTTGTGACATGCAGTAATATATAAGTTTCAAGTGTACAACACAGTGATTTGACTTTTTTTTCTTTACCGTACTGTGTGGTTTGTGGCAACTCAGTTCCCCAGTCAGGACTGAACCTGGGCCAAGGAAGTGAGAGCACCGAATTCTAACCGCTAGGCCACCAGGGAACTCCTAAGATTTGACATTTTTATATAATCACCACAGTAAGTCTGCTGCAGCTGCTGCTGCTAAGTCGAGTCAGTTGTGTCCGACTCTGTCCGACCCCATAGACTGACCCCATAGGCTGTCCGACCCCATAGATGGCAGCCCACCAGGCTCCCCTGTCCCTGGGATTCTCCAGGCAAGAACACTGGAGTGGGTTGCCATTTCCTTCTCCAATGCATGAAAGTGAAAAGTGAAAGTGAAGTCGCTCAGTTGTGACCGACTCTTCTCGACCCCATGGACTGCAGCCCACCAGGCTCCTCCATCCATGGGATTTTCCAGGCAAGAGTACTGGAGTCGGTTGCCATTGCCTTCTCCGCCAGTAAGTCTAGTTACCATCTATTGCCATGCAAAGTTGTTACAATCAATATTTTTATTTTTGGGATATGAGCTTGTAACCAAGTCATTCAGTACTATTATTAATAAAAATAGCAAAACCTCAGAGGCTTAAAACAAGATGGGAAGGAGCTTTTTACTGAATTCTGACAGTGAAAATAAATGTGGAAATATCCAAATGAGGAAAATAACCAGTAATGCCATGTAAAACTGTAACCTCACAACATAAAGAACACCTTCAGCTGGGTACTTATTGAATTATGAGCTCTTTCTTTTTAATCCTTACCTTTATCCTAAGGGGTGCTGTGAGTTGAGGGCACTAAGGAGGGAACCATTCAGAGCCAAGGTGTCAAACATGTAGGCCACAGTTTAGTAAATAATATGATAAATAACACAATATGATGCAGGTGTATTCTATTTGTAGAACTGCTTAATTTTAGGTTATTAAAGAAAGGAATGAAAACCTTTAGTTGATTTTATTCTGCCACATACATTATGTTTACATGAAATAAAAATTTTGGTAAAACTCAGTTATAGGATGTAGGGTGAGTAAAAGAAATTATCAGAATTCTTTAAAAAAAAAAAAAAAGCAAAAACTACAGGTACTGTGGAAGTATATAGCCAATAGGCTCTCAGTAAATCCCTATTGACTTACATATGTTAGCTTTCTTTTCTAAAAGATGTGCCAACATGAGTGAATGAACTTAAGAACAAGAGTATTCAGTGCAGTATTTTTTATTAGAGCTGAAGATTTGAAGTGTCTGACACCAAGGAATTGAGATTAAAAAAATTAAAAACACACATACACACACACACACACATATGTAACTGCATAAAATGAATGCAAAAAAGAGACAGTTGGCAGTGGTTATCTTGGTCACCTCCAGGGAATAAAACTGGTGGCTGGAAGACCCAAGGAGGGAGGGACCCGTACCTTTCATGCCTACCCTTTTATAGCTTTAAAGTTTTGTTGTATGTGCATGTAGTGCCCATTAAGGGCTTCCCAAGTGGCTCAGTGGTAAACAATCTGCCTGCCAAGCAGAAGACGTGGGTTCAGTCCCTGGGTCGAAAAGATCCCCTGGAGATTAATCTTAAACCTTCACTTTTAACATGGCACATGCTTAAGAAGCTACAGCAGTTCGCTGTTGCCTCCACACTTGTTCGGTGTCCTCTGCCTGATCCTCAGGGCTCTCCATGTTCTGGCCCTCATCTTCAGTACTGGTCTCAAATGTTATTCTCTTTAACACACTCCACTGTAAAGTTGTTTTCTTCACTTTTCTCTGAATATTTTTCCTACAACAGCTTATGCATTTTGTCCCTTCCTCCTCCTCTTCATTTATTCTGTAAATGCTTCTATGGATTTCTTTTAAATTTTCCCTCTAAACCGCACAGTTTAGCATTTGATTATGTAATATGCTGGGCTTCCCTTGTGGCTCAGCTGGTAAAGAATCCACCTGCAATGTGGGAGACCTGGGTTCGATCCCTGGGTTGGGAAGATCCCCTGGAGAAGGGAAAGGCTACCCACTTCAGTATTCTGGTCTGGAGAATTGCATGGACTGTATAGTCCATGGGGTCTCAAAAAGTCGGACACGACTGAGCGACTTTTACATCACAGGTAACATGCTAAAGCTTAGTTTGAGTTAATCTTGCATTCTCAACTAAATTAATTTTCTGATATGTCAGGTGTTGTAATTAGAGCATAGTTCTATTCAAGGAGTAAGGAGCAGGGTTCAGCAGTGTCTTCATTGCACTGTGACTCCTGTAAGGAAAGGATCACTTGAGACAACAGTTGACCTACAGTGAGCAAGACACACGTGATGGGGGAGTTCTTCGATGGCCGGATTAATTTCCTTCTTTGTCCAACTGCAGCACAGCGTAGGGTGCTTCGGAGGGTGAATTGTTCCTGTTGTTTTAGTTGCTAGTCGTGTCTGACTCTTTTGCCACCCCATGGACTGTAGACTGCCAGGCTCCTCTGTCCATGGGGTTTCCAGGCAAGAATACTAGAGTGAGTTGCCATTTCTTTCTCCAGGGAAACTTCCTGACCCAGGGATCAAACCTGGGTCTCCTGCATTGGCAGGCAGATTCATTGCCATTGAGCCACCAGGGAGGCCCTATTGAAGAGTGAATAAATTGGCTTACAACATGCAGTAGGCAAACCAAACCAACTGAAAAACAGATTCTTGAATAAGGCCCTCTGAATTGTCACCCTTTCTAAGTCAGTAAATAATAGCTATGTGATAGTTGGCATTTTGCAGTTTTTACTGACTTATTTTTTGTTGCTTTGTTCTTATTACTAGAATAATATATGTTTATCTTAGAAACCATGGATGAGGAAAAAGAATAAAATATAAATCACCTGTGACTCTAATACCTGGTGTATATGGTTTTGCAAGTTTCATAAATATACATACCATATACAGATAGTCCCTAATATACAATAGTTCAATTTAGGATTTTTCAATTTTATGATAGTGCAAAAGAAATATGAGTACAGTAAAAATGGTACTCTGAATTCTGAATTTGGATCTTTTCCTGGGCCAGGGACTTGTGGTATGATACTCAGGTATTTAATAAGTTATATGAAATATTCAACACTTCATTATTAAATAGGCTTGTGTTAGATGCTGTTTCCCACTTGTAGGCTAATGTAAGTGTTTTGAGCACATTTAAGGTAGGCTAGGCTCAGTTATGATATTCAGTAGGATAGTTGGGTTAAATGCATTTTTGATTTAGGATGGGTTTATGGTGTCAATACCCCGTGCTAAATTGAGGAAGAGCTGTATATTTATAAAACAGGAATCATACCATACTTCTAAAACTTAAATTTTGTATTTCTTCCTTTTTAAATTGAGATATAACTTATGCCCAGTAATGTGCACGAGTCTCAATGCTCAGTGAATGTTTACATAATATGTATTGCTTGTTACCTTTTTTTCACCTATGTGTGAACATTTCTCAGGTATTAAATATGTTTCTACATCTTTAAAATGACTACATGATATACTACTGTATGTGGATCATTATTTAAGTGAATGTTGGACAGTTAATTTTTCTACAAAACTTTCATTATTGTTAATTGGTAATGAGAACTATCATTATTGCTGTATCTTTGTACACATTCTTTTTTTTTGGCTCCACCATGCAGTATGTGGGATCTTAGTTTCTGGAGCAGGGATTAAACTCTCTTCCTCTGCATTGGAAGTGCAGTCTTAACCACTGGACTGCCAGGGAAGTCCCACAAGTCACTGTTTTAAATAATCCTCTTTGTTAGCATGTGTCTTGTCTGCCTCCCTCCGTTACACTGTAAGCTCCCTAAGAACTGTTTACCACATCTTTTTTTACAATCGTGCTAAACACAAAATAGGTCCTCAGTAAATATTTGTTGAATGAATAGATGATCAAATGAATTATCAAATGATCTCTTAGTCTATTTCTTTCTGCTCTTGTGTGTGTTAGTTGCTCAGTCGTGTCTGATTCTTTGTGACCCCATGGACTGTAGCCCTCCAGGCTCCTCTGTCCTTGGGATTTTCCAGGCAAGAATACTGGAATGGATTGCCGTTTCCTTTTCCAGGGGATCTTCCTGGCCCAGGAATCGAACCCTAGTCTCCTGCATTGCAGGCAGATTCTTTACTGTCTGAGCCACCATGGAAGCCTGTCTACTCTTAAACTGTTTTAAAAATTATGAAATATTCTTAACACTCAGAAAAGTGTTCACTACTCCTATTTAACAAACGCTAAGATTTTACCATAATGCTTCAAATTTTTTTCTATCCCTTAAGAAGAAAAAGGTGAAAATATATCAGAGGTGAAAAAATGGCCAATTTGAGGAGTATGTAAAAATGGATAGTGTTTATCAACTTCTAAAAGGAATGGTTCGTTTGCATCACTTACATAAACTCAAACTACAGATCCCAGCCAGCACTGCAACAGTTCCGCACGCGGGCTATTCTTTTCTCTTGTATAAACAGCCAATGAAAGCCAGAGTTTACAAAGGTCTCGGATGACAGCCGTGCTGACTGTGGCCAGCCTTAAATCTAGTTAACTGCTGTGAACCAGATCTCAAAAGGCGTTTCCTGTTAATTCTCAGTTCATTGTGCCTCTTGTTTCAAAGGGAAGAAAAACTGGTTTAGTCATCTCAATGGATGCGATACTGAATTACAAGTCGGAAGATACTGAAGATTACTACACGTTACTGGGATGTGATGAACTGTCTTCGGTAAGCAATGAATAATGCTGTTCTTTTTCACAACAGTATTTCAAGTTTTATTTAAGGTTTTAAAATTTTGAACTTTTAGTCACGTTGCCTAAAAATCTAATCATGTATTATTTTAAAGCTCTTTTTGGCTCAGAGAAAGTTAAGGACTTAAAATAGAGTGTTGGGTCTTTACTTGAATAGTGTCCTCTTTCAATTTTCTGGACTTTTCTGATTGAATATGTGTATTCTGACACATGGTCATAGACTCTTTTTCAAATATACTAAAAATATATATTTGAAATTTTATTGTAATTGCTATTGGCAGTGTTTCACAGTATATACATAAGCTATATCTTTATTATGGTAATTTACACTGTAATTGAGATGAAATTTAATTTTCTAGTAATGATTTTTTAAATGTTTCATTAAAATATGTAGTCTTACATGAGCAGTTAAATTATTTAAACCAAGAAACATCCTTTTGTGTTAATAATTCAAATTGTGTAAGAGGAATTACTTCTTTAAACTGTGGCTTCTGAAACAAAATACGTGACAACTCTGTAATTGTTCATTTGATCTAAAATGGAACAATGTTTTAAAGGTCCCTATGGATAATTATAAGGTCGTAAAAGTTTTTCACATTATGGAAAGTTCATTTATAATTTTACCTCCCAAAGGTAACATTCTTAATGTTTGGCAAATTAGTCTCCAGACTCTTTCCTATGTATGTATTTTTGAAGAACATGTTTACTTTTTACCCATTAACATTATAATAAGGATTTCTCCATGCTACTAAAGGTTCTTCATACATGGGTTAATGATTGCATAGTATTTTATTTTACTATTGTACCAAAACTGATTATTCTTATTGTTAAACATTTCATTTACAGTTTTTTTTAGCATTTTAAATGTTGTTTAGATGAGTATGAAATATATTTTATTACATTATTAAATATATTCACATTGTTTTATATTTATATAAGTATTAAAATATTTATTTTATTACTAAAATGTAGCTATTAATATTAAATGCTTTAAAGCAAATTAGTTTTCTACTTATCTTTGTTTTATAAGGCTGGAGTTAAGTAATAAAATGTACTTAGTTTTGTTTGGCAAATAGAATGCAGTATTGGACACAAAGATTAAAATCTCTATCTTCATCACCCTGAGGAAGTTAGTTTAGGTACCTTGTAGTTAAACACCCACACACAAAAGAGGTTATAATATTCTTTTAATTACATATGTCTTCTTTAGGGTAATATGTTACTTTTGTTTTCTTTAGGGGTGGTGTACTTATATTAATTGAGAAAGCTTATCATGTGTTATTCATGCTTTGAATTATACTCTTGACTAATAATTTTTGAAGGAACTGTTTAAATCAAAGGAACATACTTTAATTTGAAAAGTTTCACAATTTGGATTTTTTTAAAAATATTGTCATGCTAGGTTATAAAGTAAAGGTTGTAATATCCCCTAAGTAAATCTCTTTAGTCAGGCTTTTGTGGTTATGTGATTGTCTTTTCAGTTTACAAAGAAAGATTAGTTTTGAACAGACTAAAAAAATGATCCCATTGTTTATTCATAATGTTTATAACAGTTTCATTTTGTCATGACCAGTTACAATCATACTTCTCTGTGTATACTGTGGCATATGTTAAAAGGAGAGTATGTAAAAAATAGGTGAGTAAGAGCATGGTCTTGACATTTCTTCTTCTGGATATAGTTTACTAATTCTCTCATTGGCATAGCATGTGTAGATAACAGGCACTTATCTAAAATAAAATGACCTGTCACAATTTTATCAATTCCTTTTATACATTATCTTTCTCCTCTTTTTATATGCATCCTTCTCATTTACAAACATCTTAATGCTTTTTTAAACTATTATTGTGACATTTTCTTTACTTGATTTGCGTTGCCTGGATTTTCTTTACTTCAAATATTCCTTGATTTGATACTCTAAAAAATTAACCAGAACTGTTTCTATCCAAAAGCAATTTAACAGTTATAATTTCAAAGCAACTTGATATTTTGACACTACTTAAAACAACTGAGACACACACATAATTCTTTTGCTTAGTATACAGTTCTTACACTTTAAAGCTTGTGTTGGAAATTAATAAATGACACATATAAGGCCATGGAAGGATTTCCATGCTGTTGAGTAGAAAACAAATACTCCCTGTTCAGAAACATTTACCAAAGTTTAAGGAAAGAATGTCTGAAAAGACTTCGGAGAATAGATGGGGTGTGAAATGATTCTGCATCAAAATTTAGATGCATGGAGGGAGACACAGAGGGCATTTGCATGGCCAGGGGAAAGCTGGAGAAGATCCCTTCAAGTGGGAATCAAATTAGTCCCTATTGCACATGAGTATTTCCTGGCACAGAGCAAAATACTATGCTATTAGGATATGTAAAAGAGAAGCTTTTAAGTTTTAAAATTTAATTTCGAAAATTATAAATGTTCAATCAGGAAATGAGGAGTATAAAGGGAGCACAGGGAAAAATGCCAACCCAAACACTTAATGTTTGGGACTATGATATATGCATGCCATCTTATGCATGTATATATGTATGATTTTGTATAAATAAGTACATGTATGTATGTACGCATATTTATATGTTTATCTTTATATGTGTCTGGAGTCAGACTGCCTGAGGTGAAATCCTGGCTCTGCAGCTTACTAGCTCTGCGACTGGGAAAATTACTTTCCTATGTTTTGTTTCCCTAATCTGCAAAATGGAAATAATAATAGTACCCACCTCATAGAGTTGCTGTGGGAATTGAAAGACATGCTATATTTAAAGTACTTAGAACAGTGCCTGGCACACAATAGGTCTCAATAAATCTTGGCTATTATTTATAATTATTTTATTTATTTGGTGTAGCTTACAGAATCCTAGTTCCCCAAGCAGGGACTGAACCCAGGCCCATGGCAGTGAAAGCATGGAGGCCTAATCACTGGACTGCTAGAGAATTTGCTCATTATTTTATATATACACACATATACATATATGTTACATAATTCCTTTTGAGTAAAACATTAAGATTTTATACCTCACACAATGCTTTGTAGCTTACCTTTTTCTCATAGAATGTTTTATATAAAATTTCTCAGATTATTAAAAATCTACTACAAGAAGATTTTTTTAATGACTGCAAAATATGCCATCCTATAGCCCTATTACAATTAACTTCAACAAATATCCTATTACTAGGCACACAAGTTTTTGTTTAAGATGTATAACTTTTTGTTCATTGAATCTTCCTATAACTAAATCCATTCCCTACCTTCAATTATCCTCTTAGCCAAATTCCTAGAATTGAAATGGTTGGATTGAAAAGTATGAAAAAAATTAAAGGATTTATATATTTTGTTGTTGTTCAGTCCCTAAGTCATGTCTGACTCTCTGTGACCCCCATGGGCTATAGCACGCCAAGCTCCTCTGTCCTTCACTATTTCCTGGAATTTGCTCAAACTCGTGTCTGTTGAGCAAATGATGCTAACTAACCATCTCATCCTTTGCTGCCTCCTTCTCCTTTTGCCTTCAGTCTTTCCCAGCATCAGGGTCTTTTCCAGTGAGCTGGCTCTTCGCATCAGGAGGCCAAAGTATTGCAGCTTTAGCATCAGTCTTCCAATGAATATTCAGGGTTGATTTCCTTTAGGATTGACTGGCTTGATCTCCTTGCTGTCCAAGGGACTGTCAAGAATCTTCTCTAGGACCATAATTTGAAAGCATCCATTCTTTGGTGCTCAGCTTTCTTTATGGTCCAACTGTCACATCTGTACATGACTGCTGGAAAAATCATAGCTTTGAGTATATGGACCTTTATCAGCAAAGTGATGTCTCTGCTTTTTAATATCCTGTCTAGGTTTATCATAGCTTTATATATGTATAGCTCAATTGATTTACAGAAAATTTGCTAAAATTTGCTAAAAATGTGAAAAGAACGTTTAAATTCTTACCAGGAAAGCACAGGTGAGTTCATTTCCTTGTACCCTCAGTGACATTGGTTATAATAATCCATGGATGTTTTGACTTTTTGATTATGAGTAAAGTTGATATTTATTGTAGATTTATTGGCTAGTAGAATAGACAGGATAGTAGAATGGTCTGGAACAGCTTTCCAGACCAATGGACATTGTGTCAGAAACGCAAAATTTGGTGGACTTTGACATGAAGGGCCTCAGTTGTCTATGAGCTGCACTTGGCACCAGGAACATGAGGTGGTGATGCCAGGAGATAAATAGAGTGTGCCCAAGACAAACTAAGCCACTTTATTGGTTAGTTTTCCCAGAACCAGCCCTACACAGGAGATCTGTGATACATTTTGTGGTAGTAAAATATGAAAAGTAATGCTAGACTGATATGCACAATTCTTAATTTTTAAAAACTGGATAGGAATGAAATAAACAACAACAACAAAACCTCCAAACTCTCTACTTTTGATATATAGGTATAGTTTTTATCTATTTGTGCTATTAATTTCCCCAAGACATATACATAAGTATGTAATGTGTATAAAAATGTGTCTTGAAGGATTCTGTCATCTTAGGGGAAAAGGAGTAAAAGTTTTTTTAAAATTGTTTTACGTTATGTTTGGCTGCACTGGATCTTCGTTGCTTGTTGGGGTCTTTCTCCAGCTGCGGTGAGCGGGGTCTGCTCTTTGCTGTGGTTCAAGGACTTCCCATCACTGCGGCTGCTCCTGTCGAGGAGCACAGGCTCCCGGAGTGTGGGCCTCAGTGTGTGTGGCACACAGGCTCAGTAGCTGTGGCTCGCAGGCCCTCGGGCATGGGTTCAGTAGCTGTGGTACACCGGCTTGGTTGGTCTGAGGCATGTGGAATCTTCTCCGATCAGATATAGAATTGGCAGGCAGATTCTTATCCATTGCACCACCAGGAAAGTCCAGGAATAAAGGTTTTTTTTAAAAAATATTCTGTATTGATGGAAATCTTTTCAAAGAGAGTTTGTGAGTATTTGTAAATTACTTGTTAATTAAAAAATGCTTACTATTAGATTCTTTAAAATATTTAATATTTAAAAATTTAAAAACAAGTCCCAATCTCAATTTTCTTTGTTCTATTAGCAGGTCATGGTGACAGGTATAGGGAGCACCCAGCAAGAGGAAACATAACTATAGTTCTTACTAGGAAATCTATCTCTTCCTGTTATTCCAAGGGTCTCCCAGGACATACTTAACATGGAAGAGAATAGAGATATCAATCTGGGCTTTAAACATACTCATAACTAACACTGTCTTTGATTGTAAAAGTGAAGATTTTTTTTATGAGAGTTGATTTAAGGATGCCATGGAGCTGATAAAAATATTTCTCCCATGATTCTTATGACAATATTGAACTGAACTGCTTGAGAATTTAATTCTCAAATGAAGTAATTTGCTTTCATGAATTCGTGTATAGTAAATGTGGAACTTGCTAATAGGTCCTAAGCCTGAAGAGCTGGCCCATGTAAAAGAGTGGTTAAGATGATGGGATTTGGGGATTTCCCTGGCAGTTCAATGGTTAGGACTCCTCACTTTCACTGCTGAGGGCTATGGTTTGATCCTTGGTTGAGGAACTAAGATCCCACAAGCTGCGCAGCCAGCCAAAACACAAAAAGAATGATTGGATTTGAATTCCAACTGCTTAGTTAACAAAAAACTCAGCTTTTTTTCCAGTAACAAGTTAAATGAGTTCAAGGAACTTAACCACTAATGTTTAATTAATAGCTATTAAGTTCTTACTCTGATCAGGCTTTATGTTAAGTGCTGGAGTTACGTTATTCATGAAATGTAAAGATGAGGAAATCTAGGCACACGGAAATTATATAACTTGCCTACACTGACAGGGCAGAACTGGGATTTAAAACAAAGCAATCAGATAGTCGGACATGACTTAGCGACTAAACAACAACAAAAAGTCAGATACTAAGGGCCACATAACCACTTTTACATTATGCTGTTGGCATTACAATTATAATTAATAAAGCCAAGTCTTGATAATTCATGATAATAAGGATTAGATGGGTGAGTGAAACCCAATAAAATCATAGATGGCCCTCAAACCTCATTTTAGTTTGGGCAGAAGTTTGTTTTTTCAATCAAAATTTCTAACTAAACTGTTTACTGGTAACATTTTTTACATTATATCACTAATACTTATTTAACTGGAAATTTGTATCTTTTGACTACATTTATTTAACCCCTCCATCCCCAATTGTGAAATTCTTTTTGTGTGTGTGTGTGAAATTCTTAATAAAAAAGAAAAGGACAAAAAAAGAAGAAAGAACTTTATAATGGGTTATTTATAAACTGGACAATCATCTTGAATAACAGAGGTGGCTAAACAGCCTTTGAAGAACTCATATTTGTAAACACACCTTTTATATATTGTTAGGATAAACCTATATGACCACTTTTAATGTTTAAATATACTGAGCTCATAGGTGTCTTGGGCCATCATCTAAATACAGTAGCAAGTTCAACTGTCCTTACATACTACTATTTGAATAGGAATGTTTATTGTATAATTTCTGAATTTTGTGATTGAGAAAATAATTTCTTAGAGTAAAAAGTCAAAATACAAATAGGAATCAAAATAAAAAGGTGGGTGTACATGGTGGCTTTTTTGGGAAGGACTTGACACCCTAGTTTTCCCTTTATGCCATTCAAGTTGGATTCCTCATTTTAAACACTAATTTCTGTTTTAGGTTGAACAAATCCTCGCAGAATTTAAGGTCAGGGCCCTGGAATGTCACCCTGACAAGCATCCTGAAAATTCCAAAGCTGGTAAGTATTTAATAATGGTTGCTTTTCATGAAAATGTATAGCATATAGACCTAAAAAGCCAGTGAATAATAGCTTCATTTTCTTTTATCTATTCACACTCAAAATTATTCTTTCATTTAATGCCAAAGAGTGCTTTTGCACTATTGGATGGAGGCTGAAGAGGAAACTGGGTAGGGTCTTTTTTCTAATAGCAGTCATTTAACATTCATTTATCTTTCTGCTATAATGTGCTGCTTCATGGTTTACAATTTGTCCAGTTGGGGCTTCCCTAGTGGTCCAGTGGTTAAGACTCCATGCTTCCAATGCAGAGGGTGTGGGTTTGATTCCTGGTTGGGGAACCAAGATCCCACATGCCTAAATAAATAAATAGATAAGTAAATAAAATAATAAGAATAAAAAAATGTGTCCAGTTTTATGCTTCATTTCACCAGTTTCTGAAGGTTAACAGTGACTTCCGTTTGTAACTAGGTGGTTATCTTAATGAGAACCTTGCTGTGTTTTCTTCTGAATAGGTCTGTATATATTGTATAATAATATATTCATACACTTGTTTTTTCTTTATATTTTAAATTTCATGATCATAAATTTATGCATAAATGCTTTTGTGTATCTCAGCTTGAAAAAATACAGACAAAACAATAATCCTTTCTTAACATATCTCCCACCTGCTTCTTCTCTATCTCTGTACTTCCCTTTCGAGCCAGTTTTCCTGAAAAAGAAGTTCACAGTTGGTATCGCTACTTCCCTTTCAGCCAATTTTCAATTTATTCCAGTTTGACTTCCTCCTCACCTTTCTGGGAAGTGGCTCTTGTAATAGTCACCAAGAACTTCTTGGCTGCCAACTCCTTTTAGTCCTATCTTCCCTGAGCTTGCATCAGAATTTGGAATTGTTGACCATGCTCATCTTCTTGACACTCCTTTTTCTTAGCTACCAGGATATGCCCTTATGCTTTTCCTCCTACTTCTTGGGCTGCTCTTTCTGTCTCCTTTGTGACTTCTTCCCTTCTGTCCTAAGGTTCCCTTCTAAAATCTCTTCTGAGGACTTCCCTGGTGGTCCTGGGGTTAAGATTTTGCTTTCCAATGCATGGGGTATAGGTTTGAAGCCTGATTGGGGAACTAAGATCCCATATCCCTTGCAGTCAAAAAAAGCAAAACGTAAAACAGAAACAATATTGTAACAAATTTAATCCAGACTTTAAAAATGGAACACGTTAAAAAAATCTTTAAAAAAGGTTTTAAACTCTCTTCTGGGCTTACTCCCCACTTTTTCTCTAGAATTTTGTTGAAGTCTGTGGTTTTCAATCATCAGTTATTTGTTGATGACTTCCCATTTTATCCTTCACTCAGTTCTCATTCCTCAGTTTCAGACTGTGGCTTTGACTGCTTCTTGAAAATATCCTTTTGAGGACATTTCAATGCCACTCTGTCAAAAACTGGCCTCATTATTCATCCTCCTCTCACCTCTCATGTGCATGCTCAGTCGCTCAGTCGTGTCCATGTATGTACCACCCAGCTTAAAACTTCACCAATGCAGCTGAAGTCTTTTGTATATTCTTACCCTGATTTTATTCTCAGAGTAGGTAATACTATCTAAAATTTGATGACTATGGCTACTATAATATATGTGTATACTATTGGTATGTCTAGTATGTGTATACCTATGATTTTTTTTTTTGGCCACGTTTTGGAACATATGGGATCTTCCCTGGCCAGGGATTGAACCCTCACCCCCCTGTAGTGGAAGGGTGGAGTCTTAACCACTGGACCATCAGGGAAGTACTATATTTTCTAAACGGAATATTTTCTATAAGAAAAATATTATGATTAAGACCTGTCTGCTGCTGCTGTTTAGTCGCTAAGTTGTGTCCAACTCTTTGCAACCCCATGGAGTGTAGCCTGCCAGACTCCTCTGCCCATGGGATGTCCCAGGCAAGAATACTGGTGTGGATTGCCATTTCCTTCTCTGGAGGATCTTCCTGACCCAGGGATTGAATCCGCATCTCCTGCATTAGCAGGTGGATTCTTTACCCCTGGGGCCACCAGGAAAGCCCATTAAGACTTGTCTTTAACTCCACATTTCACAAATGGTAAAACTCAACTCCTTTTCATTAAAAAAAATTTCCCTTATCTTAAAGCTCTTAATTAATCTTCTCTGATCCCTTTGACTGTATAAATGGGTTGTTTTCCAGTGTAGAGAGTTATCTTTTGTTAGATACTTAACTTTACCATTGCACATTTGATTTTCCCCCTTTTTATTAAGACGCAACTTACTTAAAGCAAATGTGAAAAAATCATTTAAGTATAAACTTGATAAATTTTTGTCTGCATATAACCAATTTAACCACTGCCCAGATGAAGAGGTAGGACATTTCTACCACCCGAGGAAAAGTCCCTTTTCATGCCCCATTCAGTGTCAGCACCCTTTCCCATTGTTGGATCTTTATCATCATTGGTTAGTTTTGCCTAGTTTTAAATTTTATATACATGGAATCATATGGTATGCACTCTTTTGTGAAGCTTCTTTTGCTTTACCTTATGTCTGTAATATTTACACCTTGACTGTACATGTAACAGGGGTTCATTCTCTGTCATTGCTGGGCCTTGAGGCCTAAGCCCCTTCATGTTGTGCCCTCCCCACATCCCTCCAGTCTCACTGTCTCTCCACCACCACGCTTACAACCCTATGTTTCAGCTACTCAGAACTACTTTGGCTCCTAGGGACATTCCTGGTGGTTTGGTGGTTAAGAATCTGACTTCCAATGCAGGGGACATGGGCTCAATCCCTGGTCGGGAAGCTAAGATCCCACATGCCACAGGACAACTAAGCCCGAGTGCCTCATCTCGAGAGTCTGTGTGCTGCAAACCAAAGAGCCCACACGCCCTGGAGCCTGTGTACCACAACTAAAGGGAAGCCCGTGTGTCGCAGTGAAGAGCCTGGGTACTGTAACTAAGACTCGACTCAGCCAAAAATAAATATTTAAAAAATCCCAGCATTTAACGGATTATTTAAAAGAAAAAAGAAAAAAAAGAACTACCTTGGCTCTTTAATGTGTCCTGCTGTCTACTCTAGACCTTTATACTTATTGCTTTTTCTGCCTGGAACATTCCTGAGGCCTGCCTGCCTCCTTGCCCTGCTTTTGATTGGCTGGGTCGTGCTCCCGAGTCAGGTCTCAGCTTGGCCATCACTTCCTCTGGGATTCATGTGTGTCCCAGCTACCCAGAGCCCCCTATACATATGTCAGGCGGCCAACTGTATATTATATTGTTAGCTTGTTAACCGTTTGCTTATTAGTTATACTGGAGGCTCTGCGGAGCTGGTCTTGCTTATCTCATTCAAAATGGTATGCCTTGCGCCCAAAATAGTATGCACAGCTCCTGCCATGGAGGACAGCTACTTTGTGCACAAACTTTCTTGAATCAGTGAAAGAATGAATTCATGAACATTTCCGTAGGAGGCATATATTAGTTACCCTTCTAGAATTAATACTAAGATAGATATCCTAGCATAAAACTGTAAAAATTTGATAAACACTTGAAAAAATCACCACCACAGATTATTCTTTAACTGGGTTCTCTTCCAGTGAAGCATAGCATTCAGTTATTTTTCTGTCATGGCAAATGATTTCCATTAAGGATACATGATGAATCATTCTGCAATCATTGCCATTCTAGTTGCCATAGTGATGGGAGTTTCGTGTACAGGTACCTGAAGGTTTCTTGTTCAGAGAAACACCGCACTGTGTAAATATTTTTTAAAATGAAAAGATACACAGACATTAATATCTTCCTTTGTCAGGCTTGCAATAGATAGATGATTCAACCTTTGGATAGAAATTATTTTCAAACATGTTCAAGCATCTATTTACTTAATTTGGATGAACATGACTTCCTGAAAATTTAAGTAGTTCTTTACATACTTGCAGAAGGGTTAAGGTTACTGATAAAAATACTTTAAAATGTGAAACAAAAAATTCACCCTGATGCTGGTTTTAGCTTGACTGAAATCAAGAATATATTGGACAGATTTTGAAACACATTTCATTAAGGTAAAAAGCTAAGCCTGTAGAGCAACTGCAGGTAGAAGAAATTAAACTTGTGTAATATGCCTTTTTGGCTTGCTAAATGTAGTCTCAACCATTGCCATTGAAGTGACTGATTTGGTAGTATGACGGAGTAGTAGATAAGAACACAGGTCTGTCTGTCTGCATTGCTCCTAGCTCCTACTTATGAGCTAGTTGATTTTGGGCAACCTCTTTGAGCCTCAGCATTCTCCTTGGCAGAATGGGAGACTAATAGCATACCTCTTGTGTCTCTGTGTGTGCTCAGTTGCTGAGTCGTGTCCAGCTCTTTGTGACCCCATTGCCTGTAGCCCCCCAGGCTCCTGTGTCCATGGGATTCTTCAGGCAAGAATACTGGAGTGGGTTGCCATGCCCTCCTCCAAGGGATCTTCCTGACCCAGGGATCAAACCTGAGTCTCCTGCATCTCCTGCCTTGACAGGCAGATTCTTTACCATTGTGCCACCTGGGAAGCCCATGTATCTGCTGTGAGGATTAAATGAGGTATTTTGCACGTGGGAAGGACTCAATGGATGTTGGCAGTTATAGTTCAGTGTACTTTTCTTGTTCTATGAAGCACTGCAAGATAAAAATTTAACAAAATGGGACAGTTTTTTGTAAGTAAACATTAGCTATTTCTCTCATTAAAAAAAATCTAAATCTAAGGCTTTTTGAGATCCTTGTTTTGCAGTGGGTGATGCAGGCAGGACTGGTCGTGCTATAGAGATTGAGTCACTGAGATCAAAAGCCGCTGGTTGGTGCTCATGCCAGTCCTGTGTGTATGTGTGTGTGTGTGTGTGTGTGTGTGTGTGTGTATGTGTGACAGTAATGGTTTCAAGTCAACCCTTTATTAACTTCCCTTTGACCCTGAAGAGATTTCAGACTAACTTAAGGACCTGTGAAATGATATTTTTGTTATTGATTTACAGGCTTCAAAGACTTCTGAATATTTAAAGAAGGGGAACTCTTTGTCTTTCACTAACTGAAATCTTTCAATGTCTCAATGTTTTCCTACTTTAAAAACTCTTTATTGCTTTTTTCCCCTTAGAATAAAAATAACATACAGTATTAAATAATGTTAAAAGTGAAGGTCTGCTCTTATCTCTCTTTGCCAGAGAACCACTGTTAACAGTGGATATATTTTCCTCCAGATAGTTTTCAAAGCATGTCCTTCTCATTATTATTTCTCAAGTAATTTTAAGTGGCCTACATTTAAAATGTGGCTATTATAATAATATGATTTTTATTGTGAAATACAAATTAAGAGAACCTCTGTATTTTCAAAGCAGACCTGGAGTTAAATTGGAATGTTTATTAAGTATTCCATCATCATTTGCTCGTATAAGCTTATAAAATGAAATCTCTCTTCCCAGAATTGGTACATGTTTATCTTGTATGATTCATTTGATTAGCTGGTATATTAAAGGACAAATATAAATCCAAGCTCATTTTTATTAAATGTGGTGAAGGTGTGGAACAAAGAAAAGGCCACCTAACAGGAAAGGTAAGGTCTCTTTTGCTTTCTGCTTATCATCTACTGTTGAGGGATTGACATAAGAATAATTTCTTTCATTCCGGAAACTCTGAAAAGTGAGGCCAACAATAATGTGCAAAGAGAAGGTGAATCGTAGATAAAAATGTAAATTTTTACAACCTCTGCTCTAGTAGTCACTGGTGTGTGCATCCATGGTAATAATTTAATGAGCTTTTTATTTCTGTTGGAAAAAGTGACATCTCATTTATACACTGGTACATTTACATTGTCGTCAGCAACAGGAAGGATTACTCACTCGAGCTGGCAGCTATTGCAAGATGTTTTTTATGTGTTTGTTTTCCTTCACTTTCAATAGCCCCACCTTTAGGATCTTCCTTTTAACCCGTCAATTGCTACTACCTCCAGTAGTGATATTAAATATTTAATGATACATTAAGCACCTGTGCTGCCCAGCTTTGGTCAGGGTCCAGGAGGAACCCTGCCCCATGGTGGGCAGTATCTCTGGCTGCTGAAGGAACAGATGAAGTAGTGGTTTTGGCGGATGAGAGTTTAGGAACAGTAGCCCTTTACCAGCTGGGGTACAGAAGTATTTCAGTATTTTCACAGTTGGTATGGTGGTACCATCAGGACTGACTGTACATTTGTCTTAACATCTTTTGTTTCAGAGGATATTGATGACTTCCCATGAGGTATTTTTAAGCACTGTCAGGACAATTTTAATTATTTTTCCCACTAACAGTATTAAAAGGTGCCTAATTCACAAAATGTTTTAAGGGTATGTCACTTGTTTGGTGCTTGGAGCTTAGGTAATGGCATTCTATGAACATCTTTATATTCACATTCAGATTGGAAGCATTTGCTTATTCATTCATTGAACAAATACTTTTTGAGCACCTGCTACACTGCTTTAGTACAAGGGATGCAGCAGAAAACAAAACCAAGTCTCTGCCCTCATGGAGTTTGTGTTCTCATGGAGGATTATAAACAAATAACTATACATAATGTCAGGGGGTAGGTACCATGGGGGCTTCCCAGGTGGCACTAGAGGTAAAGGACCCCCCTGCCATTGCAGGTTAGACATAAAAGATGCTGGTTTAATCCCTGGGTTGGGAAGATCCCTTGGAGGAGGAAATGGCAACCCACTCCAGTATTCCTGCCTGGAGAATCCCATGGACAAAGAAGCCTGGCAGGCTATAGTCCATAAAGTTGCACAAAGTCAGACATGAGTGAAGTGACTTAGCACACACTCAGGTACTATGAAGAAAAGGAAAGCAGAGTGAGGGAGATAAAGGAATGGGCTGATGGGGTGGGCAGCTATTTTATGTAGAAGGTTGGAGAAAACTCCAGCAACAAGACAGTACCCAAGCTGACATCTGGAAGAAGTAAGCTGTGTGAGTGCTTAGGGTAAAGTGTTCTTGGCAGAAAGGACAGCGAGTTCCAAGTCCTGGGGCTGCAGCGTGCTTGGTGTACTCAAGGAACATCAGGGCAGCTACTGTGGCTGTATCGAAGGAGGTGGGAAAAGTAGGAGGAAATGAAGTTGGAGAAGGAAGAGAGGGTAGAGAGCAGGCAGAGCAGAGCATGTCATACCTAACAGCCATGGTGAGAATTTTCAGTTTAATTCCAACAAAAATGAGAAGTGAAAATGGAAGTGATTTTGAGCAGAGGAAAGATATTATGTGACTTCTTTTACTTGCTTTCTTTTTTCTTTAAGATCATTAAAAATTTTTTTTAAATTTAATTTATTTATTTGGCTGTGCTGGGTCTTAAGTGCGGCACACAGGACCTTTAGTTGCAGCTTGTGAACTCTTAGTTGTGGCGTGTGGGATTTGGTTCCCTGGTCAGGGAATGATCCCAGCCTCCTCCATTGGGAGTGTGGAGTCTTAGCCACAGACCACCAGTGAAGTCCCTCTTTCATTTTTTTTTTCTCCCTTTTTTGGCCATGCTGTGTGGCTTTGCAGAGTCTTAGTTGAACCGAGGCCCTCAGCTATGAAAACATGGAGTCCCAATCACCAGACTAACAGGGAATTCCCTATGTAACTTATTTTTGAAAAGACCACTCTGACCGCTGTGTAGAAGATAGAGCAAGGCAAAGGCAGGGAGATGAGTTGAGCAGCTAATATAGTCATCCGGCCAAGAGAGGATGGTGGCTTTGGACTAGAGTGACGGCATTGGAGGTGGGGGCAAGAGGTCAAAGCTGGGTATAGTTTAAAGATACACTGACTCTACAGATGGAGTCAACAGGGCTTGTTGACGAATTAGAAATGAGATGTGGAAGAAAGAGAAGAGTCAAGGATGACCCCGCGTGTAGTGGAAACTAGTGAAGTATTTCTTGATTCCTCAAGCAGAATCAATCTTATTTCTGTATTTCTCTTTAGCACACTGTATTGAAATGATTTATTTATATGTCTGCTTCCTTACTAGACTCTAAGTTTCTCAAGGGCACAACCTGGATCTTAGTGATGAATGATGACATTTTCATTATCCTCAGAGATGAAGGAGAAAGTGGGGATTAGAGGGTAAGATGTACTGCAGGAAAATGGAAGGGGCAGGAGGCAGTCAAGTGTAGACTGGTGAGCACCAGCTGGGGAGCCTGGCAGGCTTGGGTTTGAATCGTGGCTCCATCACTTGTAGCTTAGGACAAGTTACATTATCCTGCTTTAGCTTTAGATCATGTAAAATGTGAATAATACTAATATTAATACTCTCCACTTGATAAGGTTGTTGTGAACTAGAAACTGTACTCATCCCACCCCTCTAGGTAGTCACCCCTCTAGGTAGTCACAGAGTCTGCTTTGAGTTCCAAGTCACATAGCAAATTCACACTGGCTATTTATTTTACATCTGGCAGTGTGTATGTTTCCACGCTACTCACTCCATTCATCCCACCCTCTCCTTCCCCGTTCCCCTGTCGGTGTCCATAAGTCTGTTCTCTATGTCTGCATCTCCATTGCTGCTTTGCAGATAGGCTCATCAGTACCATCTTTCCAGATTACATGCTGCTGCTACTTAGTCGTGTCCGACTCTGTGCGACCCCATGGACTGTAGCCTGCCAGGTTCCTCTGTCCATGGGATTCTCTAGGCAAGAGTACTGGGGTGCCATGCCCTCCTCCAGGGAATTGTTCCCGACCCAGGGATTGGACCTGGGTCTCCTGCATTGCAGGCAGATTATTTACCACTTTCCAGTATTCTTGCCTTGAAAATTCCATGGACAGAGAAGCCTGGCGGGCTACAGTCTAGGGGGTCGCAAAGAGTCAGAGATGACTGAGTGACTGAACACACACACACACACACACACACACACACACACACACACACACACACACACAGAAAAGATTGTAACTTATCCAATGTTTGCAAATGTCTATCCCATGAGATAAATTATGTCTGTTGCTCACATCTACATCATCAGCACCTGGGATAGCACCTGTCACATCACTGGAACTCAGTAAAGGGAGTGGATAAACTGTGAGCCAGGTACTTTGCATACATTATCTCACTTGTCCTTACGATGCACTTTATAAATGAGGAAAAGAAAGCTTGATGAAGTGAATTGGCCGAAGGTTACATAGCTGGTAAATAACAGACGCATATTTCAGTGAGATCAGTTTGACTGGGCATTTAAAATAACTCCTCTGGGGCGTGCTCATTTTTTGATTTGTTTTCCAGTGGAGACTTTTCAGAAACTGCAGAAGGCAAAGGACATTTTGACTAATGAAGCAAGTCGAGCCCGCTATGACCACTGGCGAAGGAGCCAGATGTCAATGTCATTCCAGCAGTGGGAAGCTTTGAGTGACTCGGTGAAAATGGTAGGTTTCTCTCTGGGATGAAGGGAATTTATGAAGCTTGGGCTGCCCTGGATTAGACTCACATAGTAGCTTAAAGGGGCTTCCCTTGTGGCTCAGATGGTAAAGAATCCGCCTGCAATGTGGGACACCTGGTTTCGATCCCTGGGTTGGGAAGATCCCCTGGAGGAGGGCATGGCAACCCACTCCAGTATTCTTGCCTGGAGAATCCCATGGACAGAGGAGCCTGGCAGGCTACAGGCCATGGGGTCTCAAAGAGTTAGACACGGCTGAGCAAATACGCACACACACAGCACAGTAGCTCGAAGTGTCAATGGACAAGAGGAGAGAGAAGACCAAGAAGCTGGTAGAATCTGGATACTATGCAGTACCCACAAAGTCTTGTGGAAGGAAATTCAGTACATCAGGGTCAGAAGAATCTGACTATGCTTTTCCGTCTCTTTGGCTGTTTGTATTTGTATATGTAGATACGTATACATGTATATGTATATATGTATGCTTCCTGTTACCATCTACTGTTTAATACATTCTGATAACTCTGCTTCTCAAGTTGCTCATATAACACTTTTGAATTTTGAACCAATACAAATTCATATGCTCCATCTTTTTAGTTCATATGAGCCTGTGTTCTTCTCAAAGCTTAATAAAGTCAATAAAAACAGGACCTGATTAATCAAAGAAATCTGTAAATTATTCCTATTATTAATTTTGGTAAAAGAATTATTGGATAGAGGCAGAGAGACTTTTAAAACCATTCTGTTATTTTCTTCCATGCCATTAAAAAAATCAAATACAAAATAATCTCTATAATTTTTGTTATATATTTATTTTCTCCTTCCATGGATCATTATAGATTGCAGAGAGAATGTAATTTTAAAGGTTTCTACATTCTTAGGCATGATTTACATGATTTTTTTAATCTGCTTTTTTTCCCCCTACAGGGATACTTTTCTATAACATGAGACTTAAAAATGGGGACGTTACCTTATAAGGAAGTGTTCAGGGACATGTTAGAATAAGTGTATAAAGTGATTCACATCTCTTAAATTCCAGTTCTTCAGGGTTATGTTCAGATTCCTTCTTAGTAGTTTTTATTTAAATGAGACTCGAGCAAATTGTTTTTTCACTGATAAATGACCTGTACCAGCAAGGGAGGGTCTTTGAAGTAATGGGGAAGAACAATGCAAAACTCTCAAAGTATATAGTTAAAGCCACTCTACATAACATGTAAATGGTTTTCTTCATTTCATTTTAGAATGCAGTGTATATTCATATGATTTGTTTATGGTTGGTTAATTATTTATGAAGGACTAACCATAAGACTGTTGAATATACATACAAAATAACTAGAGAGAATCTTTAAAACGATAGTAACTTAGCTTCACATACTCAAAAATAAGATTTTTCTTCTACATTGTGTATATCCAAAATTCCTTATTAACTCTGACTAAACATTGTTCTGACACCTCTATATAACCATATTTCTATTCTCTTGAGTATTACACACTGTAACTGCTACTGAATTAGTGACCCTTGCTATTTTAATGCCTTTTGATTTATAGTTCATTTTTCTTGATGATCCACTGAACTGTATTTCTTAATTTTAACTGCTAATATCAAGTTAGCTGTGGATTTTTCAAAAACTCTTCTCCAAGTCCCTGTTCTAATTTATATTGCAGATGTCTTTCCATTAAATACTAATGTCCTATCTCCAAACACATTATTTCTGCTTAGAATTTAGTTTAATTATGAACTGTTTGAGGGCTTACAATAATTACATTTCAGATCTTACTGGCTGCATTATTGGTCTTGTCAGCAATGTTGAAATACTATGCTGGGCTAGCGTTTGGTTCGGGATTTATTTTTATTAGTGGTACAAAAATGATGAAATGCATATCTTTCCATTTTAAATCAGCTGTGATATTTTTCCTTGCACAGTCTTCTTTGTGTGGGCTCAACCATGCTGTTTCTGTATTTCTTCCTCAGTGAACTTTGAAACCCCTATACCAAGTTTCATGTGTTTTGTACCTCATTGGATAGACTTTCTTTTTTAAAAAATTTAATTAATTTATTTTTGGCCGCGCTGGGTCTTTGTTGCTGTGTGTGTGGGCTTTCTCTAGTTGTGGAGCACGGGCTTTGGGGCACACGGGCTTCGGTAGTTGAGGCACATGGGCTTAGTAACCATGGCACTCAGGTTTAGTTGCCATGTAGCACCTGGGATCTTTCTGGACCAGAAATTGAACTGTGTCCTCTGCTTTGGCAGGCGGATTCTTGACCACTGCACCACTAGGGAAGTCCCAGACAGACTTTTTGTAACTTCCTTTCATTCCTTTCCGTTCTAATTCTCATAGTGGCTTCTGCATGACATGCAGAGGTAAGGTTCTCTATAACATTTTAGTTGTCATTTTTTTTTGTGCGTGTGCATTTTTTTGTCCATCCTTTCGCACTCACTACTCTAGAGAAATTAATAACGATTGTCATACCTAGTATTGTTCATCATCTATTAGATCACTACCATGATGTAGATAGATATCATCATTAGGGTATTTGGACTAGATATACTACATATGCCATTCTGACAATAAAATGGTTATAATTCAGGACTTGAAATTTTAGGTGACATTTATCTAAAACACATCTGCATGTTTGCTTGCCCTAAGGACAAATCACAATGCACTTGCAGCATCAAGCAGGTTCCTATCATGAGAATCTCCTAGAGGAAATTCCTCACACAGCTTCAGGGATGATACATTTCTATCATTCAATGGTGATGAAACTCTAATTTGTATTTTTTTTCCCCACAGCAAGTCCTTGTCACTTAGCCAGCTGTTGATTTTACTTTTTCCTTTTCAGAAGCTCCTCCTGATAGTTTACTTTGTAAAACTTTTGATAAATCAGTCACCAAAGGGGAGGGGATATATGTGTATGAATGGCTCTTTCATTTTTCTGTACAGTAGAAACTAACAACATTGTAAAGCAACTCTACTCCAATATAAATTAACTAAAAAAGAATTCCATCAGGTCAATGAGTATGTTGGAAATTTAAGTCTAGATATGTAATATTGGTTTAAAAAAGGGAAATTTAAGTCTAGATATGTAATGTTGGTCTAAAAAAGGGAATATGAAGTAGGGACTTCAGTAACTGTGGCTTTCAGATCTTGGAATAACTTGAAAACAGACACCTTTCCAGCTTAAAGAATCTTAGGGAAATCATTACTGTCTTGTTAAATGGGTTTACCCCAAGGGATCCCCGATGTGAATAGTTCTTCCTCCAAAATGGCTTGAGGATGGTTCTGGGGAAAGGGTTACAGCAAAGCCACAGTCAAAATAAAATTCTGAGAAAAACATTCTCATAAGCTGTTTAAAATGTCCCATGCTGTATCAGTTACTACAAATGCTTTCAGAGTATTTACTATAGGTCACTCATTAATCCTCACACCCTCATCTAAGGCAGACTGTAGGCGATTTTATTCTGAGAGAGAAGTACTAAGACAGAGAGTCAAGATACTATATACAGGCCACCTAGCTGACCTGTGACACATACAGCTCACGTTTTCAGTTCTCTGGGCACTGAAAGCTTGCATTTCTTACTCTCAGTTTTTCACTAAGTTTCTCAATATCCTTTGCCCTCCACAGACAAAGCCACTGGCCAGCCTCCTCTAATCCCTTGCACATGCAAAAAACTCAAGAAGCTAGGCAAACAAAACAATAACAACAGGCCCAAACCAACCAAACTAAAACTAGATTATATTTTACACCAGCTGAAGCCATTGCCTCTTTTTAAAATTAACACTTTTATTTTGAAAGAAAACCTACAGAAAAATGTTCAACACCTGCATTTATAATTTAGCAAACAGTTGTGAAGTGTATACTCATAACCACTCCTCTCCCCAACACACATATTACTGGTACCCAGAAGCTCCATCCTTAATATATTTTGGCAATCATAACTCCATCTAATTTTTATTTTGTTAATTTTTTTATTTTTGGCCACACCCTTTGGCATGCCATATCTTAATTCCCCGACCTGGTATCCAATTTGTGTCTCCTGCAATGGAAGTGTGAAGTCTTAACCACTGCACCACTGGGGAAGTCCTTCATTAAATTTTTAAAACCTAGTTGTACATATATATAGACTTGTCAGAGAAAATTTAGAAGACACCAAAATATAAAAAGAAAAAAAAAAGACTTTATAATGCTGCCATGCAAAGATAACCCCATTAGTATTCTGATACATTTCCTTCCAGTGTTTTCTGCCCATCATTTGTTAGTATGAGAGCCGGTTACACTGAATGATGACATTGCTTTACGGGGTCTTTCTTTGGGGAAGAGGAATTAGGATGATGCTCCTTTGCAGTTGAGGAGAGACAGGTTGACTGTGGGAACAAGTGAGGTCTCTGGTTGGATCAAGGCAGAAGGCTTGAATGTCCTTATGGTTTTAGGGTGTGTAGAAGGCTATATTGCCCTCTAGTATGTATATTTTATGTATGTGTATCTACATATATATTTACTTATCTATGTTTGAATGTATCTTTGTATCTTTTAATTTAGTTGAGATCATCTATTTGGCATCATGTGCGTGCTCAGTCACTTCAGTCGTGTCTGACTCTTTGTGGCCCCATGGACTGTAGCCCGCCAGGCTCCTCTGTCCATGAGATTCTCCAGCAAGGATACTGGAGTGTGTTGCCATGCCCTCCTCCCAGGATCTTCCTGACCCAAGGATTGAACCTGTGCCTCCTAAGACTCCTGCATTGGCAGGCGGGTTCTTTGCCACTAGTGTCACCTAGGAAGCCCATTTGTGATCATGTTGGCTGCTATTCATAAACACCATGTTATTAACATTTCTAAATTCTCTTAAAAAATGATGAGGAACAGGTTTATTTAAGATTCCAAGGAAGCATTTTACCACTTTGTACTTTCCCTTTTTTCTGATGAGGTGCTTCTCCTAGTTCCTGTCTATGTGGTCATTGTTAGTGCTCCTGAGACGAGGGGTCAGAAATTATGTATCACTCTCAGCTCTGTAAGATGCTGATGATCCCTGCTTCTTCCCCACCCCATCCCCCTCATGTTGCTTGGGTGAGCAAACATGGCCAAGTCCACGTGTAATGGGCCACCGCCTCCCTGTGTTGCTTTGTTCAAACTGGCAAATAAAGTGGTGCTCTGGGAAGGAGTTGGCAACTGCAGTATTTTGAGAGAGTTCAGACTTCAGGGCACTGCGGATGAAAAGCCTGATGTCCCTTGCATCATGGGGTGTGTGTGTAGCAGAGGCAGTGTCCCCTTCTGTGATTTTTGGCACAAGTTCTAAATGTCACAACTTGAGTTTATTCACTAAGCCTTGGACTTCAGAAAATCAATGTTTTTGTTTTTGCTTTGTGCTCTTGCTTTGCTTTTATTCTTTTTTTAGCACAGGAAAACAATATCCTCATTATTAGGAAAATAATTTATTCTGTGGTTTTAATTTGCCCCAATACATGGCTTATGGGTTTTTCTTGGGTTTCTGAGTAACAGAGGTTACTGTTCAGTAGTGCTTTAGGAAAAGTATCCCACAGTATCAGATGAGATTTCAAGAAACAGTTATGTTTATTATTTTGGCTTATGCCACAGCTAATTATTCTACTTGAATATTCTTTTTTTTTTTTTTATTTTTTTTTTAATTTTTTTATTAGTTGGAGGCTAATTACTTCACAACATTTCAGTGGGTTTTGTCATACATTGATATGAATCAGCCATAGATTTACACTTATTCCCCATCCCGATCCCCCCTCCCATCTCCCTCTCCACCCGATTCCTCTGGGTCTTCCCAGTGCACCAGGCCCGAGCACTTGTCTCATGCATCCCACCTGGGCTGGTGATCTGTTTCACCATAGATAGTATACATGCTGTTCTTTTGAAACATCCCACCCTCACCTTCTCCCACAGAGTTCAAAAGTCTGTTCTGTACTTCTGTGTCTCTTTTTCTGTTTTGCATATAGGGTTATCGTTACCATCTTTCTAAATTCCATATATATGTGTTAGTATGCTGTAATGTTCTTTATCTTTCTGGCTTACTTCACTCTGTATAATGGGCTCCAGTTTCATCCATCTCATTAGGACTGGTTCAAATGAATTCTATTTGACGGCTGAGTAAAATTCCATGGTGTATATGTACCACAGCTTCCTTATCCATTCATCTGCTGATGGGCATCTAGGTTGCTTCCATGTCCTGGCTATTATAAACAGTGCTGCGATGAACATTGGGGTGCATGTGTCTCTTTCAGATCTGGTTTCCTCAGTGTGTATGCCCAGAAGTGGTATTGCTGGGTCATATGGCAGTTCTATTTCCAGTTTTTTAAGGAATCTCCACACTTGTTTTCCATAGTGGCTGTACTAGTTTGCATTCCCACCAACAGTGTAAGAGGGTTCCCTTTTCTCCACAGCCTCTCCAGCATTTATTGCTTGTAGACTTTTGGATAGCAGCCATCCTGACTGGTGTGTAATGGTACCTCATTGTGGTTTTGATTTGCATTTCTCTAATAATGAGTGATGTTGAGCACCTTTTCATGTGTTTGTTAGCCATCTGTATGTCTTCTTTGGAGAAATGTCTGTTTAGTTCTTTGGCCCACTTTTTGATTGGGTCATTTATTTTTCTGGAATTGAGCTGCAGGAGTTGCTTATATATTTTTGAGATTAATCCTTTGTCTGTTTCTTCATTTGCTATTATTTTCTCCCAATCTGACGGCTGTCTTTTCACCTTACTTATAGTTTCTTTTGTAGTGCAAAAGCTTTTAAGTTTCATTAGATCCCATTTGTTTAGTTTTGCTTTTATTTTTCAGCAAACTCTCTCTCTTTCTTACTCTGTATTCATCTATTCTTCCTTTTTTATCTACTCATCCATCCAGTTTTAAACATCTTAGTAGGAAATACAGAGAGTTCCCTGGAAGTCCCAAGGTTAGGACTGGGCACTTTCACTGCCACAGTCCAGGTTCAATCCCTGGCCAAGGAAATAAGATCTTGCAAGCCATGAAGCTCAGCCAAAAAAAAAAAAAAAAAAGAAGGAAATACATATATAGGACATATGTGAAAAGGGTCCAAAAGCATGCATGGGTAAAAATAATTGTCTCTTACCTTTGCCCCATTTTGAAGATCCATTTTTCACTTTTTCCTACTCCTGACATCACCATCAGTAGCCAGAGCTAGGTTGGAAAAATTACACAGTTAAATTATTTGGCAAAGGACCACTACCAAGTATATTGGACACCATTCTAGGATATTGGGTTTCTGGGGAGAGTTTTCAAGTGTTTTGAATCTCGTGTTTGTCTAAAAATATAAAGGTTTTACCAGAAGTCAGTGGGGGAATGCCCAATACTTGATTTATGGTCCCTGATTTTTTAAAACTGTAACTTAAAAAATAATAAAACACTTTTGTTTTTTAAAAAACAAACTAGTACAATAGGATATGTAATAAAAAGTGAATCCATCTTTATTTCATACCTCAGTTTTACTTCCCTCTCCCAGAAAGCCACCATTGTAGTTTCTTGTGTTTTCTTTCAGAAACTTTCCATAATGTATACAGGCACATTCATAAAAAGTCTTCAGAATAATTCTGTTAATGAATGGGAGGAAAGTGAAGTCACTCAGTCATGTTCAACTCTTTGTGACCCCATGGACTGTAGCCCTACCAGGTTCCTCCGTCCATGGGATTTTCCAGGCAAGAGTACTAGAGTAGGTTGCCATTTCCTTCTCCAGGAGATCTTCCCAACCCAGGTATTGAACCTGGGTCTCCCTCATTGTAGGCAGACGCTTTACCGTCTGAGCCACCAGAGAGTCCATAGTGTCATTAAGAAAAACCAAATGGAAAGATATTTTAAAAGTTCTCGTTATTTGATGGTAACTGGACTTGAAGTGAATTCACTTAAAATTAGGACAGATATTTCACAATAAATATTGACTAAGTTTCTGCTTTGTGCCATGAGTTTTCTTAAAGAAAACTTCTGCAAAACATGTATGCAGGTCAAGAAGCAACAGTTAGAACCAGACCTGGCACAACAGAACAGTTCAAAATTGGGAAAGGAGGATGTCAAAGCTGTATTTGCCACCCAGCTTATTTAACTTATATGCAGAGTACATATTGTGAAATGCCTGCTGGATGAAGCACAAACTGGAATCAAGATTGCAGGGAGAAATGTCAATAACCTCAGATATGCAGATGATACCACCCTTATGGCAGAAAGTGAAGAGGAACTCAAGAGCTTCTTGATGAAGGAGAAAGAGGAGAGTCAAAAAGCTGACTTAAAACTCAACATTCAAAAAACTAAGATCATGGCATCCAGTCCCATCACCTTATGGCACATAGATGGTGAAACAATGGAAACAGTGACAGACTTAATTTTCTTGGGCTCCAAAATCACTGCAGATGGTAACTGCAGTCATGAAATTAAAAGATGCTTGCTTCTTGGAAGAAAAGCTATGATAAACCTAGACAGCATATTAAAAAGCAGAGACATTACTTTGCCAACAAAGGTCCATAGGGTCAAACCAATGGTTTTTCCAGTAGTCATGTATGGATGTGAGAGTTGGACTATAAAGAAAGTTGAGCACTGAAGAATTGATGCTTTTGAACTGTGGTGTTGGAGAGGACTCTTGAGAGTACCTTGGACTGCAAGGAGATCAAACCAGTCAATCCTAAAGGAAATCAACCCTTTCCAATATTCATTGGAAGGACTGATACTGAAGATTCAATACTTTGGTCACTGATGCGAAGACCTGACTCATTAGAAAAGACCCTGATGCTGGGAAAGATTGAAGGCAGGAGGAGGAGGGGACAACAGAGGATGAGGTGGTTGGATGGCATCACTGATTCAATGGAAATGAGTTCGGGCAAGCTCCAGGAGATGGAGAAGGACAGAGAAACCTGGCTTGCTACAGTCCATGGGGTCACAAAAAGTTGGACACGACTGAATGATTGAACAACAACTGCTTGTGCCATGAGTTTTCTTAAAGAGAAGATGTATAATCCAGAATTCTAATATTTGCCAGCTCTGCATTGATCATGGCTGGAAGGAAGGTCACAATAGTAGTAGGTTTAATCTCTGGCATGGCTCAAGGTACACAGTGCAGCTGTTTGTTTTTTGATAGTAAAATACACATAAAACCTACCATTTAACCATTTTAAAGTGTCTGTCTCAGTGGCACTAAGTGCATTCCCAGTGTTCACCCATCATCACTATCTAGTTTGAGAACTTTTTCATCACCCCAAAAGGAAACCCCTGTCCTTGTTAGCAGTCACTTCGTATTCCCCTCTCAGCCAGCATCTGGTAACCACTAATCTGCTTTCTATCTGTATGAATTTGTCTGTTCTGGAATTATACAAAATGTGGCTTTTTATGTTTGACTTCTTTTACTAAGCATAATATTTATAAGGTTTATCCACATTGTAGTACTTTCTTCCTTTCTTATGGTCAAATAGTATTTCATTGCATGGATGTGCCACATTTTTGTTTATCTAATGAATTGATGGACATTTGGATTATTTTCATGACTGCTATGAATATCTGTGTGTAAGCTTTTCTTTGAACACCTATTTTCAATTCTTTGTATCTAGGAACTGAATTTCTGGGACATACGGTAATTTTATGGCTAATTTTCTGGGAAAACATCATTCTTTTAATTTCTCTGATGCTGGTCCCTCTCCTTTATACTAGGATATGAATTTCTCCTCATATTCTTAGTTTTCCAAATCAGTGAGGATTAATTGATTAATATCTGAATTAGTTGATTAATATCTGGCTAATAGTCAAGTCTAACATTTTGTTAATCAGTACTATAATAGTAGGTTACCACAATATTGAACACATATTTTTGAACACATTGAACACAATAATTGTTACCACATATTGAACTTTAAATATAGAAACTATATAATATGGATTTTATATTATACATCTGCTTTCAATTAATGTAGTCAATGCACTGGGCTGTCAGAGGAAAAAAGGATCTGATGTTGGAAGAATCTGACCAGACTCATACTGACAAAATTGAAAATGAGGAACAGGATGAGCAAAAAGAGATAAAGAAAGAGGAGTTTGGTTCAACCACAGAGAAAATGGAGCAGAAAGAATCCAAATCTGTGGAGAAGTCATTCTCCCCACAGAATCCAGATTCTCCAGGTAAGTCATGTCATGTAGTTTGTAGAACAGAGAAGGTCTCAAATTAAAAGACCATTTTATATCATATGTATTCTCAACTTTTCCAATTACATAATAGTACCATCTATTAAGGTTGTTTTGGCACCTTGAAAGATACTTACCATCGACACAGAAACTAGATATATTCCTTAACACATTCCTTGCAAGCGAAAACTTGAGACATTTCTGGGATCATCTTCTGCTTTACTGAAACAACTCTAGCTAGCATGTGTTGGGTATATATGTATATATTTATTTATTTTTAAACTTGTTTTTGGATTTTTTGATGTGGGACCATTTTTAAAGTCTTAATTGAATTTGTTACAATATTGCTTCTGTTTTATGTTTTGGTTTTGTGGCCTTGAGGCAGGTGGGATCTTAGCTCCCCAACCAGGGACTGAACCCACACCCCCTGCATTGGAAGGCAAAGTCTTAACCACTGGACCACGAGGGAAGTCCCTGTGTTGGGTATCTACTGTGTGCAGTTATTTACATATATTACTTAAAATCTATTATATTATTTAATATTAATTTTACATGAATTAATTTATTTAATCCTCACTACAAGTATTATTCTCATTTTACAGATGAGAAAACTGAAGCCTTGGGAGGCTGAATAATTTCCTCAAGGTTATCCAGCTTGTATGTGGCAGGGAAGGGGTCTGAGATGAGACAGTTTGACTGCAGAGTCTGCATTCTAAGGCACTGCACTATCCTCAGAAGATACATTATCTGTAGGTAGCTCTGTAGACATCTGACCCACGTATAGGTCCACTGAAGCAGAGATTACAGAGATTAAGAGATTAAGCTCTTGGCTCCTAAGCTAACCCACATGGGTTGACACTCCGTGTTAAGTTGCTTCAGTTGTTGTCCAACTTTTTGTGACCCTATGGACTGTAGCCCTGTAGCCTCCTCTGTCCAGGGGATTCTCCAGGCAAGAATACTGGGGTGGGTTGCCATGCCCCCCTCCAGGGGATCTTCCCAACCCAGGGATCAAAACCCAGGTCTCCTGCATTGCAGGCAGATTCTTTACTGTCTGAGCCATGAGGGAAGCCCCTAACAATCCAGATGCACATGAAAGAGCTCAAGCAGCAAGGGCAAAGTTGGGTGCCAGGTGGTGGTCCAAAGGCCCAGAGCCATGCATGCATCCAGAGGTCCAAAGTCCTTGGCAATAGACACCGAAGGAGACCATGTCAGCTCACTTTCTAGCTCTACCATTTATCATTTATATTACTTGGAATCAAGATTGCTGGGAGAAATATCAATAACCTCAGATATGCAGATGACACCACTCTTATGGCAGAAAGTGAAAAAGAACTAAAGACCCTCTTGATGAAAGTGAAAGAGGAAAGTGAAAAAGCTGGCTTAAAGCTCAACATTCAGAAAACCAAGATCATGGCATCCAGTCCCATCACTTCATGGCAAATAGATGAGGAAACAGTGGAAACAGTGGCTGACTTTATTTTTGGGGGCTCCAAAATCACTGCAGACGGTGATTGCAGCCATGAGATTAAAAGATGCTTACTTCTTGGAAGGAAAGTTATGACCAACCTGGAGAGCATATTAAAAAGCAGAGACATTACTTTGCCAACAAAGGTCCGTCTAGTCAAGGCTATGGTTTTTCCAGTGGTCACGTATGGATATGAGAGTTGGACTATAAAGAAAGCTGAGCACCAAAGAATCGATACTTTTGAATTGTGGTGTTGGAGAAGACTCTTGAGAGTCCCTTGGATTGTAAGGAGATCCAACCAGTCCACCCTAAAGGAGATCAGTCCTGGGTGTTCATTGGAAGGACTGATGTTGAGGCTGAAACTCCAGTACTTTGGCCACCTGATGCAAAAAACTGACTCATTTGAAAAGACCCTGATGCTGGGAAGGATTGAAGGCAGGAGGAGAAGGGGACGACAGAAGATGAGAAGGTTGGATGGCATCACAGACTCAATGGACATGGGTCTGGATGGACTCTGGGAGTTGGTGATGGACAGAGAGGCCTGGCATGCTGCGGTTCATAGGGTCACAAAGAGTCGGACATGACTGAGTGACTGCAGTGAAGTGAAATGAAAGTTATGTAACTCCTTCACACTTTAGTTTCCTCATCTACAAAACAGAGATCTAAGTGGTACCTTCTTATAGAGTAACCAAGAGGATCAAATGAGGTGATTCATGGAAAATGCTTAGGGCAGTGATTTGCCTATAGCAGGCTCTGGGCAATTGTTAGCTATGCTTATCAATTCTTTGTCTATCTGGCCATCCCATTGTTTTTATCTTGTACAGGTATGTTACAAGATAGCACACTCTTAACTATCCACAACACCCCAGTAGAATTTAGCCTATTTAGCAATAAGTACAATATTGCTTCTGTTTTATGCTTTGGATTTTTGGCCATGTGGGATCTTAGCTCTCCCACCAAGGATCGAACCCACACACTCTGCATCAGAAGGCAAAGTCTTAGTCACTGGACTGCCAGGGAAGTCACTAGCCTATAAGTAGAAGTTTCCTGAATGTTCTCAAACACTTATAAAAAAGAAGGTAATTAGATAGGTTGTGGTGAACTATAGTCTTTCTAGAAATAGTCACTTCTAAACTCTTTGGTGAGAATTTTTACATGCTAATTTCTTGTTGGGAATGAAGATTCTTGGTGCTTCATTCAGGTGCATCTGCTGGTTTTCCAAGAGATCCTTTCATAGAGCCAGCAGTGATTGCATCAGCCTCCTAACTGGCAATGGTTATAATATAACAAATGGATCAAAGCAGAAGGCCAGATGTCCCAAGAAGTGTTTCAGGGAAACATACACATATAAACACCCACCCACCCACCACAGTTTGCATATACAGGCAGACACGTGACTGCTTCCCCATTTATCCTTGGAATGTTCAGATCTGTGCTTCCTGAATCTCTAGGCCCTCCCTGTGACTTTTTGTTTCAGATTCAGGCCTGTTCTGAGTTCACCAGAACTGAGGGGGTTGATCATGTCAGAGCCTCACACTGAGGTCACACTTAAATCCCTTTCATAAGATTATATAAAATTTTCTCTTTCTTTTAAAAAAAGTTATTTAGATATTTAAAAGCCTCAAAGTAATATGAGCTTATCATTGAAAATTCAAAGAATCAGGACATCCCTGGTGGTCCAATGGTTAAGACTCCCCACTTCCAGGGGGCAGGGGGCTCAGGTCTGATCCCTGGTCTGGGAATTAAGGTCCCACATCTCGAGCAGTGCAGCCAAAAAATAAAAATTGTTTTAAAAATTCAAAGAATCATACATAGACAATAACTTAGTGTCTACACTAGTGTCATTGTTCTCTGCTTCTACTTCCTGAAGTCAACAGTGCAGATGCCCAGGTGTGTCTCCTACACTGGTTCTCTGTGTTAACAAAGGCATGCACAAGCATATGTTTGTTTGTGAGGGTTATACTGTCACATTCCCCTCTGTTACACAGTAACTAAGGGTACAGACTCTGTAACCAGAGTCTGGCTTTTTCCACTGCTGAGTTGTGTGACCTTGGGCAAACAAATTAACCTCTCTGTATTTGTATCTTCTTATCTCTCTATAATGGTTAAAATATCAGTGTCTACCTAATAAGGTCTTTTTGAGAAGTAAATAACATATGTAAACTATTTAGACCTGGTACACGGCCAGTGCTTTTTTAGTGTTAGCTTTTATTACTATGGGGTTTCTCCTTAGACCCTTATATTTAGAATGAACTCATTGGTTTTAAAAACTGATACATATTCCATAGTGTAGATATATTGTAATTGACTCTGAACAAGTTGTGATGCCAGTTTTGATACCCTCAGGTCATGAAGTATATTATACTGTGGTTGAGGAAGGAAGTGAAGGGGTTGAGAGGGGGAGAGGATCACTGTTCTGAAAGCTACTCCTGAAGAATAAGAATTAGGAAATTTTGCTGAAGGCTGCATATACCAGTATTTTCTTAACGTTATTTAAGAGATTATTGGCTGTTCTCAGTAGTGCCTTAAAGTTGCGTTTTCATATGCCAAAGTAAAGTTGCATGCTTATTTATAATTTCATTTGACTGCAATGAAAATTTTTATAATGTCAGCATTTAAGAAATATTATTCATGTCAGCTTTACTAAGCCCCAAGTGGCTTCCCACATAACTTTTCAGCATTTTTGTTGATTTCCTCAAGCAGTGCGTGGTATTTACTTTGAAGTTTGCCTTTTGATGCCTCTTCTGTGATAAACATCCATCAGATATCCCCCATCATTTCCGACTCTTCATTGCAACCAGGAAAAAAAGGAGCACAGCACCTGAAAACCCACACGCGAGACAATCTAACTTTTACTTTATTTTCATTTAAATATGCAATAAATGTGCCTTCTGATAAATACAGTTCTAGAATCAAATAGTATTGCATAACATCCTGGAGTCAAAAAAAAAAAAAAAATCAAACATAGCAGATGCTGTTGATGTGCCAACATATCCTCTGGGCATCTGCCTTCCCAGGCATTGCCAACCATACGGCTCCCACCAGAGGGCTTTCACTGGCAGTGAATCTGGTTTGGCAGCAAGTGAGCGGACAGTTAAGTGCCAGGGAGTAAATACCCTGTGGATGTAGCCATCACATAATGAATGTGAGTGGGAGGATACGTTCTCCAACACCTTCATCCCTCAAGTGGAACAACTCCTGAGTTTTATTTTATTTCTTTTAATATTGTCTCCCAGGGCTCCCCAGGGGATCAAACCCTAGTTGTCCAGAGTAGTAATTTCCTGAAAATGTACCTTTTATAGACTTGGCTCCTTTCCCTACTTCCCTACCAGGGTCTCTTGGGATCACCTCTCAAATTAGCCACTTGCATTCTTGTCTGGGGTCTATTTCTGGGTTAACCCAAGTGTGAAAACATATTTTTTAAACTCCAAAAATAACACATATTTAGTGTAGAAACGTGAGGAAAATATGGTCAAGCAAAAGGAACAAAATACAATAACTTGTAGTCTTACACTTAGGGAAATATTCATTATTGCTATTTTGGTATATTTTTAAGATATGTTAGTATGCCTAAAATGAAAAGGATATCACTGAACATATTTTGTGTGTGTGTTTCAATTACAGGTTGTTGGAAACAATTTTCTTTTTGCCTTTTTCCCCAAATGGAAATTCTTCAGATTTTTTCTCTGATAATTCTAAAGAAAGTGCAGATCCTATTTTCCTGGGATAATCACTGTCAATATTCTGTGTATATTTTTCCTGCTAGATATTTAGATAATATTTTAAATATTAGTGGAACTATGTATTATTTGTTATTCTGTATTTTAAGTATTTTTCTGTAACCTGTTTCTTATTGGCAATATTTTAAACATAGAAAATAATACAAAGCATACTTGTTCATTGTAGAAAAATAAGAAAATACAGATGAACAGAAAAAGAGTATAAAGAATGAAAATCTTATATATTCCAACTCTTCAGTAATAGCTACTATCAACATTTAGGAGTAATTCATTGTAGACTTAAAAAAACTTTTATATAAATACCCATGTAAATAATGAATTTATGAATGAGATTATGCTGTCTAAATTATTTCCTAACTACTAGTTACTTAGTAATATATTATGAACATTTTTCTATGATGATAAATATTAAAAAATTATTAATGACTATATCAAAGCCTTTTAACCATTTTCCTGTTATTGAAGATTTAGATTGTTTCTTTGAAACATTTATAAACGGTATCACAATAAACACCCTTATAGTTAAACCCTTGGGCACATCATGATTATTTCATTAAGATAAATTTCTAGAAGTAGAATGATTGGTTTAAAGGTTTATACATTTTAATGAGTTTGATAAATATTGCCAAATTACCTGCTAGAAGAATTTTGCCAATTTACCCTTCCTCTAGTAGAGAATGAACATGACCTTTTTTCTAGTTTTCAACAAAGTTGTTTATTCGAATAAAAAAATCTTACTATTATAGAATAAATTATTTGTATTTCCAGGGATTCTTTCCATTGACCTTTTACTTTTGGCAGCTGTTTAAAGGTAGTTTCCAATTTCTTTGCAGATGAATTGTCAAAATTCCTACCACTGGAAGCATCTATAAATATCCTTTTATTCTTAAGCATTTAAACATGTGAAGTCCTCTCATCCATATAAACCAATTCCTGTTCATAAGGATTCAAAAGTCTGCTTATCCATTTATGTAAGATACTAAAAACTGACACCAATGACTTACCCTTATATTTCATTTATTGCTATGAAATCTTATGAACAAGCTGTTTTACTATGATAAGCTTGACTTTTCCTACCTTTGATTTAAAAATATCCCCTTCTCTCTTCTACAGGTTTTGCAGATGTGAACTGTTGGCACCTTCGTTTCCGCTGGTCTGGGGATGCTCCTTCAGAACTCCTGAGGAAATTCAGAAACTATGAAATATGAAATATCCCTGTTCATTGAGGAGAGAGAAAAAGAAAGAAAGAGAGAAAGAGAGAGAGAGAGAGAAGAGAGAGATCATTTCTTGTGCTGCCAACTTGCAGTCTTTCTTCAGATCTTAAAAATGTCATATTTGTGAATTGCTGAGTACCAAATCATTCCTCCATCCTTGAACCCATTCTCTCAATGTGTTTTTTAAATGAGAAAATTTTCAGACTAGTTTCTTTCAATATTGAAGTAAATTAAGGCCCTTAGATCCAGAGTAGATTGTATTATGTGTATTTTCCTGTTAATGTTATTTATAGAGATCTATTAAAAATCAATCCCTGTAGTTAAATATTTCATTGATGTACCATGATCTTTATTAGTGCTGGATATACAAGAAATGTTTTGTGACTCTGAACTTAAAGTGAAATGTGAAATTACTTGTGTAAATTGAATGAAATAAATAATCTTTCCAAAGTTCATAATGAATTTTATATTTAAAAAATTTATTTATTTGGCTGGATCAGGCCTTATCCCTTGGAGAAGGAATGGCAACTCACTCCAATATTTTTGGCTGGAGAATTCCATGGGCAGAGGAACCTGGCAGGCTACAGTCCATGGGGTTACAGAGTTGGACATGACTGAAGTGACTGATCAGGCACATACCTTGGGCCTTAGTTGCATCATGAGAGATCTTTTGTTGCAGCACTCAGATTCTCTAGTTGCGGCAGACGGGCTTTCTAGTTGTGGTACTTGGGCTTAGTTGCTCTAAGGCATATGGGATCTTAGTTCCCTGACCAGAGATCGAACCTGCCTCCCCTGCATTGTAAAGCTGATCCTTAATCACTAAACCACCAGGCAAGTCCCCATAATGAATTTATAATTCAGTTGTATTTTGAAAATAATTTGAATAAGTATTTCTACTTCAATTTTAATAATTATAAATTTAAACATTAAAATATTATTCATTTGAGAAAATGTTTTTACAAGATTTCTTTTATTATATAGCAGGTGATGCATTTATAAGCTATATTCTAACTATGAAAATGGACCTATGAGGTAGTATGTCCTTTTTAGGTTGGAATTACTAGGTTTATCATGAGTGTAGTTGATGGTCACTTTTTAGTGTGGAAATAAGTGAGTGAAAAATTAAGAAGAAAAATGATTTTAAAGCAGGAGTTCTTTGTTCAAAGCAGAATTTTCACTGTTCTATAGCAAAGTGAAAAAAATAAAAATGTAGGAAGGATTTTTTTAAAGCAAAATAATTCAGAAATTATGTCTTTCCTACCTTTGTGATTTAAAATGTGCTTTCCTTTTATGAAATAGTGTCATAATAGATTGTATTGGTTTGTTGGGATGCCATAACAAAATACCACAGACTGGGTGGCTTAAACAATATTTCTCAGGGTTCTGGAGGATAGAAGTCCAAGATCAAGGTGTATGCATATTTGGTTTCTTTTGAGGCCTCTCTCCTTGCCTAGCAGATGGCTGCTTTATCCTCACAAAAGCCTTTCTTCTTATAAGCATCAGTCATATTTGATTAGGACCCCATATTTGAAAGGATGCCTAAAAGCATCTTTTAACTTATCCCTTTAAAGAGCTCATCTCCAAACAAGGTTACATTCTGAGCTACTGGGAGTTGGGACTTCAATAAATGAATTTTAAGGGAACATAATTCAGTACCTAACATAGATGAAAACTTTTTTTTAAACAAATGCAATCCTGTATTGGTTCCCTTAATATTATTTGAAGTTTTGTTGTTTTGTCAAATCCAAAAATCAGGGCCAGCCATTTAAATAATTATTTCTATCAACATTTTACCACTTCAGTAAAATGTGATTTGGCATTGTTATCATATCTACAAGGTTTATTTCAAAAACAGAAAGTAAATTCAAAAGAGGTTGTGTATTAAATTAATAAAATGAGCTTTTGGACTATAGTTGCCTGTCATAATGCCTGCCTGGCCCAAGTAGGCACTCGAATAAATACCAGATGGAATAACTGAATTTTTGAATCTAAAGAATCAGGGTTTTAATTTTTTCCTCTTTTTTCACCTAGACTGTCTGATTCACAGCACTGATGACTTTTAATGACTTGTGGAGGGGAAAAACATTCTCACTCCCCCAGTCTGCTCTGCTTTTGTCACAAACATATTTCCCAACTGTTGATAAGACTGAGCATTAGCTCTTATTTACTTTCCTCTCCTATGATGTTTGAAGCCTCTAAATAAGAAATAGCCTCTAAAGAAATAGTGCCACTTGAATAGGGATTTCAGATAGGTCAGCCTTGTGCTAAGCACTTTATTTACTTGATTCCATCTAACTGAGTAGATCTTTCACATTAAAACAGTTAAGAACTCTCCTCAACTCAAGACTTAATTTTTTTTTAATTTATTTTATTTTTTTTTTCATTTATTTTTATTAGTTGGAGGCTAATTACTTCACAACATTGCAGTGGGTTTTGTCATACATTGACATGAATCAGCCATGGAGTTACATGTATTCCTCATCCCGATCCCCCCTCCTACCTCCCTCCCCATCCCATCCCTCTGGGTCTTCCCAGTGCACCAGGCCCGAGCACTTGTCTCATGCATCCCACCTGGGCTGGTGATCTGTTTCACCATAGATAATATACATGATGTTCTTTCGAAACATCCCACCCTCGCCTTCTCCCACAGAGTCCAAAGATCTGTTCTGTACATCTGTGTCTCTTTTTCTGTTTTGCATATAGGGTTAATCATTACCATCTTTCTAAATTCCATATATATGTGTTAGTATGCTGTAATGTTCTTTATCTTTCTGGCTTACTTCACTCTGTATAATGGGCTCCAGTTTCATCCATCTCATTAGGACTGATTCAAATGAATTCTTTTTAACAGCTGAGTAATATTCCATGGTGTATATGTACCACAGCTTCCTTATCCATTCGTCTGCTGATGGGCATCTAGGTTGCTTCCATGTCCTAGCTATTATAAACAGTGCTGCGATGAACATTGGGGTGCACGTGTCTCTTTCAGATCTGGTTTCCTCAGTGTGTATGCCCAGAAGTGGGATTGCTGGGTCATATGGCAGTTCTGTTTCCAGTTTTTTAAGAAATCTCCACACTTGTTCTCCATAGTGGCTGTACTAGTTTGCATTCCCACCAACAGTGTAAGAGGGTTCCCTTTTCTCCACACCCTCTCCAGTATTTATTGCTTGTAGACTTTTGGATAGCAGCCATCCTGACTGGCGTGTAATGGTACCTCATTGTGGTTTTGATTTGCATTTCTCTGATAATGAGTGATTCAACTCAAGACTTAAAAAGGAAGGTGACTATACTTTGATAATACAGTCAAAGAGAGTGTTTCTCTTTGAATAAAAAGTAAGAAGAAAACTGGACAACTTTCCTCAGTAATTTGTTTGAATTCCCCAGTGTTTCCAGCACAATCACAATTGTATGTATGTGTAACAGCACATTCTCAAAGCCACTTATTACTGGATTATGGCTTGAATTCATGGCATAGCAAAATGATTATGAAAAGATAATTTTACATAAAAGTGATTAAGCTCTTAAGTCAGCTCCAAATGGTAAAGATAGTTTCTCTTATATTTGATATTGAATGACTGAATGAATGAGGCACATATGTCTTGAGCAAATTATGTGATAAATATTGTACTAGCAATTGGGGCTTCCCTGATGGCTTAGTTGGTAAAGAATCCACCTGCAATGCAAGAGACCGTGGTTCAATTCCTGGGTTGGGAAGATCCACTGGAGAAGGGATAGGCTACCCATTCCAGTATTCTGGCCTGGAGAGGAGTCACAAAGAGTCAGATGTGACTGAGCAACTTTCACTTTGTGTAGGATATAAAAATGTTTAAGGTGGTGCGCGTGATAAAGAAACTGCCTGCCAATGCAGGAGATATAAGAGACATAGGTTTGATCCTTGGGTCAGGAAAATCCCCTGGAAAAGGAAATGGCAACCCACTCCAGTATTCTTGTCTAGAGAATCCCACGGACAGAGTTGCCTGGAAGGCTGCAGTCCATGAGTTTGCAGAGTCAGACATGACTGAAACAACTTAGCACACTTAGCACAGTTGATAATTTAGTGAAGTAAGATAGATGTCTGAATATCTCGGAGTTTAAAAGGGGCATGCTGTATTAGTTTAGGTATGTCATGTGATTAGTACATGCCTGGCACATAGTAAGCACAAAGTGTAATATTACTATTCTTACATATTAAACCTTGTGATAATCAGTTAACAGAATTGTGGCCTCTCTCCCTCCTCATTACCTTTCCTCCAATTCTCCATCTCAGAAGCACTTCCAAATATCCTGTGCATTACACACATACATGTGTTTCTGTTCTTTTGTCTACTCAAATGGAAACACTATCCTGTGGCATACCTTTCATTTATTCAGTTTCTATGTCTTGGAGATTTTTCCATGTTTAGTATGTAAGTTCTACCCCTTTTTCCCCCCTTAATCTGCTACATGGTTTCCATTGTGTGAACCATAATTTATTTAATTTGCTCTACTTGAGCCTTTCAGGTTATTTCAATTTTCCCCTGAAACACAAACAGCAATGTAGTGAATAGCTTTACATACAGTTTCTTGTATGTGAAATATACTGTAAGATAAATACTTCTTATTGGAATGGACCAAAGAGTGTATATGTACATTTAGAATTAGATTGGGCTTCCCTGGTGGCTCAGATGGTAAAGAATCCACCTGCAATGTGGGAGACCCCGGGCTGGGAAGGTCCGCTGGAGAATGGAACAGCTACCCACTCTGGTATTCTGGCCTGGAGAATTCCATGGACAGAGGAGCCTGGTAGGCTACAGACCATGGGGTTGCAAAGACATGACTTAGTGATTTTCACACACACATAATTAGATTACCATATAGTTCAGCAAACAACAGATGCAATTTGGTAAGTTGCAGATCTTAGGGCCACTGAATTGTAAAACCCAGAAAATAGTTCATGTTCATTGGGATTCTTGCGTTTAGTCTTTTCCACTCTAGGATAGACTTTGTTGAGTACCTCAGTTTGAAGCTTATGGAACAATTTACCAGTCATCTCTGACCCCCTGCCATACGCAGGGATTGCCCAAGATATAAAGCAAAAATAAAATCAGAGTATACTTTTCTTCTAGTATCTTCCACAGAGACAGGATGAACTCAGGGTATTCTTTTCAGTGTTATGGCTTCTGGGTGTCCTGAAATGTTGAAATACAATTCTAAAACATTTTTGCTCTTTTAAGCAAAGGGCAACTCAATAGAGCAAATCTTGAAAACTTAGGCAGAATTCACAATTTCCTATGATCCCCAATACTTCCTAGTCTCCCATGGACATATACCAGCCTGTCAAAAACATGCCCTTTGATGAGCAAATTAGAAACGCAAAAAAAGACTTTGCAGATATTTCTCGTAAAGAGAGAGCTGGATCAGGGGAAGATAAGGTTGCTTTCCCGCTTATGAATTTTCATATCCTTTCTGTGCCCAGATCTGATTGTGGTTACAAGATCAATCATAGCAGCAAGTGTGGATGACTAATGCAGTTATTGAGAGGGGTCTTTAATTTCCTGAAGGCAAACACCATTACCTACCACCTCCATATCACAGACGAGGAGATGCCAGGGCTACTGGGGACTCAGTGATGGAAGAAATTATAAAACTGATGCAATTACTGAGAAAATGATGAAATGTCTCACAAGAAAGGCTTCAATTCCCTTCAATTTCAGGTTTTGTGATATGCCTCAGTGTGGCTGTGTGTTTAGTATTATTCTCAGCTCCCTGTGAAGTCTTACCCTCATGGTGGAGAACATTTTGTATCAGGCAGGTCATTCTCACCCTTTCTCCTCCCACCTCGGCTCTCATGTCTTCCAATGTTTTGTTTGATGACTTTTGTATTAATTAGCAGCCAAGAGTAAATGTTTTCACAGTGGAATCTAGGTTGGGTTGAAGGAGAATTAGATCCTTCTCTGGTTCTAACTTATTGTGAGATTTAGGGCAAATGACTTGAATTCTCTGATCTGTTTTTTTCTCCTTGAGGCTGGAATTAAGAATCTCTCCTTTATTGAACATAGACTCTTGGCTCAGGACCAGGTTCAGAGTTGGCCTGTCCAGGGCTCTGGTGGGGGCCAGGAGGGTGTGGAAACACAGGGAGTGTGTAGTCCAGAAGAGGAAGTCAAAGATTAGTGAGGACAGGAAAGGCAGAGGAGAATGTTCCTTCTCTGTCATTTTTTCTAATAACTCTTCCTTTCTTACTGTTCATTTAAGTAAAAGGGCAGAGATAGAAAAGGAGAGACTACAATTAAGTATCTATTAATATATCTATACACACAGCCTCAAACACCTCATTTATTTTTTTTACATTCATTTGAGTTCAATGCCATTCTTGATAGCATCCCATCTCTGAAGACAATGGTGACTTGTTTTCAGAGTATATTAAAGTATTTAAATACTTTCCAGCTCACTAGACTATCAGGAGAGGTTCTAAAACAGCTAAAATAATAACAACAATAATAATAACTCTTACCTTTACCAGTTTCCAAGGCATTTTCTCATGTATCGTGTTTAAATCTCACAACTAACTCCATTTCCTGGAGGAATTTGTAACTTTTTTTTTATATCCTAAAACCCACAATAGAATGGAAAACAGATTTTTAAATTTATTTAATTGTGTGTGTGTGTGTGAAATCATTTTTCTCAGTCTTGCAGTCTGCCTTGGGAATGTGCACCCCCCGATGTCTGGGTCTCAAACTCAGAGGTTCTGATTTAACTGGTCTCTATGTCTATCCCAAGGGCGCTGGGTTTTCACAGCTCCAGGTAATACTGAAGTGCCACGTGTTAAGGGCCACGTAGCTTCAATAGGTTACAGATGAAATGGTTGACATCTTGATGGCTCTACCTGCCTACAGGAGATTAGAGTTCTCCCTTCCTGCCACTGGTCATTTTTTTGGGTTCCCCTGGCCCCAGAAGCACTTCATTTGGGCTCCCAACAGGTCTGTGAGAGGCAGTCACCCTCGAAGCCGTTGCCTTCCACGGTTCTCTCCGGTTTTCACCCCAGCCGAGGAGGCCGCTTGGAGCGCCCCCTGCTGCCGCTGCCGCGCGGTGAGTACCTGTTGGCGGGAAGAAGGGCCTCCTGGGGGGCCTGTTCCGGAGGCTTGTTCTCTCTAGGCTCGTTTTATTATTATTATTCTTTTTTCCATTTATTTTTTATTAGTTGGAGGCTAATTACTCTACAATATTGCAGTGGTTTTTGCCATACATTGACATGAATCAGCCATGGATCTCCATGTGTTCCCCATCCTGAACCCGCCTCCCGCCTCCCTCCCCATCCCATCCCTCTGGGTCTTCCCAGTGCACCAGCCCCGAGCACTTGTCTCATGCATCCAACCTGGACTAGCGATCTGTTTCACACTTGATAATATACATGTTTTGATGCTGTTCTCTCAGATCATCCCACCCTCGCCTTCTCCCATAGAGTCCAAAAGTCTGTTCTGTACATCTGTGTCTCTTTTCCTGTCTTGCATATAGGGTTATCGTTACCATCTTTCTAAATTCCATATATATGCGTTAGTATACTGTAATGGTCTTTATCTTTCTGGCTTACTTCACTCTGTATAATGGGCTCCAGTTTCATCCATCTCATTAGAACTAGGCTCGTTTTAAACAATTCCTCAGCGGCTGCGACTCGCCCTCGCCTGACTGGGGGCACAGAACCGGCTCCCCCAGACCGTCCTTCCCCTCCTCACCGTGGCCTCACCCCCGCGCCTTTCCTCTGCCAGCTGGAGAGGAGTGGGCGAGGGACGGGCAGCGGAGCCGTGGGCTCGGATGTCTACGGCTCTTGCTTCAAGAGTGTTTGGACAGAACAGACCGAGGGACACCCCTTCAAGCCTCGACCGCCTCCAACCTTTTTTCCAGTCACAAGCTCTGGGATCAGTTATTCGGCTATCCTCAGCCGCCAGGACATGCTAACACCATGTTTTTGAGCTTAACTCCTTATTACCGATCAACCGTGAGCTCCCGGATACCTCAGAATTATCCCACTGAGATGGAGGTCGTCTCCAGCCGCCTGGCCAACAGGGATCTGCGGGCCTCCTTCACCTCTCTCTCTCTGGGCCTGTATTTCCACCACGAAGGATATGGCTCTGGAGAACTTGGGACACTATTTTCCGGCAGTTGGCTGAGGAGAAGTACGAGGGTGAGCCTCTCTTAAAAATGCAAAACCAGCGGCAGTAGCCACTCGCAGGAGTCGGGTAAACCCAGGACTGTGTGGAAGCCGCCATTCCGATGGTCTGCCCGTGCGGACTCCCACCTCTGTGACTTCTCGGCGAGCGGCTTCCTAGACAAGCAGGTGAAACTCATCAAGAAAATGGGGAGCTACCTGACCAACCTCCACAGGCTGGCTGGTTCCCAGGCGGGCCAGGGCGAGTATCTCTTCCAAAGGCTCACCCCCACCAAAGCCCAGCGGCCTTTGAGGAGCCCCTCTGGTGATGGGGCTTCTGCCTGAAGCTCCTCTCTGCAGCCACTAAGTAGCTTTTAAGCACTCTGGAGCTCTGTCCCAAGCCTTGGACCATAGGGAAATGGTAAAGCTTTTTGCAGAAAAAACAGAAGGAAAGGAAAGAAAAAAAGCCTGCATGAAGGTTATTTACCAGATCATACTTAAAGAGAAATGATTAGCTGTGTGGCCTCAGGCAAGTCCTTTACTTCTCTGAACCCATTTCCTATCTTAAAATGATATGTGGAAAAAAAAAAAATGATATGTGGAAGGAAAGCAGGAAAATTGGGAATCCAAAGTAAACTGTTCTGCTTTTGATTCTTATCTTCCAGTTTAAATTCAAGGAATTACATCAAAGTAGGGACAGAATACTGGGCAACATCCATGGTGACATCACCCATGGTGAGAAATGTGTGGTTAAGAACGTCACTCTGGAGACAGAAGTTACCTTCACAGTAAGCTTAGGTAAGTTCATTACCCTCCCTGTGCTTCAGTTTCCTCATCAGTAAAATGGGATAATAACTAATATCAAACACAAATATTAACTATTAATAGTAATGACTGGGGAAGAAAATCAGAGAGTAACTAAAAAGATATTTTTCCAACATCATCCCATTCTTTTGGTAGTTCAGCATCACCCAGCTGCTTGTTACAAATGCAAACTATTGGACCTCACCCCAAACCTACTCAGCCAGAAACTATGAGGGGCAAGGCCTAGGAATATGTTTTGGAATCTTTCTGGAATCTCCAGGTGCATGCTAAAGTCTGAGCAGCACTGTTCTAAAATCTTCCTTCCCAAAGTGTGGACCAAACCCCAGAATCACTGGCATCATCTGTGAACTTATTAGATAGACAGTCAGAATCTTGGGCTTCACTCTGGAGCTGCTAAATTATAATCTGTGTTTTAATAAGATCAGCAGTTTTTCTTTTTTGGCCACACCAAGCAACTTGTGGGATGTTTGTTCCCTGACCAGAAATTGAACCCATGCCCTCAGCAGTGAGAGCTCAGAGTCCTAACCACTGCACTGCCAGAGTTTTCTTGCTCCCCAATGCCCCCTCCCTCCCTAGGGTATTTCTTTTTTTTTTCCCTAGGGTATTTCTATGCAAGTTAAATCTCAAGAAGCTCTGCCCTAGACCTGCATCTCTAATACAGTAGTCACTGGCCATTAAAATTAAATTAATTAGAATGAAATAACATTAGAAATGCAATTCTTCAGTCACACTAGCCATATTTCAAGTGCATAAGAGCCACATGTGGCTAGTAGTTACAGCATTAAAGTATTGGACACTGCAGATTATAGAACATTTCCATCATCTCAGAATGTTCTATTGGACAGTGATGCTCTAGAATAATTATTGTTATGTAATTATTATTATTTTCTGTAGCCACAAAGCATCTAGATGAAGCAGATTACCTGGGACAAGGGTGACAGACTCTAAAAGTCAAGTAAGTGACTAAATGGATGAAGCAGACCAATTATAAGAGAATTAAGAACACAAGTGCAATGGTAAACGGCCAGTGATACTCCAGGTCCGTGGCAGGACTCCAATTGGGAGTGCTGGGGACTGTGATAACTTGAGAAAAGCATATTCAGATTCAGCCAATGTTGTCATGGAAGAGGCTAAGCCTAGGCTAGGATAATTGTTTCATTTTTGTTTAAAAAGCTAGACATCTGGATTTTATGTGATTCATAAATTTTGATTACTAGCCACACATGGCTCTTATGCACTTGAAATATAGCTAGTGTGACTGAGGAACTGCATTTCTAATATTATTTCATTTTAATTAACTTTAAGTCAAAATTTTAAAAAATGTTGTGCTTCCCTGGTGGTTTAGTGGCTTCCGTGGTGATCCTGTGGCTAAGACTCTGCACTCCCTATGCTGAGGGCCTGGGTTCAATCCCTGGTCAGAGAACTAGATCCCATATGCTGCAGCTAAAAGATCCCACATGCCACAACGAAGATCGTAGGTCCTACGTGTACCTTGACTAAGACCTGGTGCAGCCAAATAAATAAATAAAAATTAATATTAAAAAAAAAGATGAATTCAGTTCTGAGGATCCAAGTACAGCATGGTGATTATAGTTAATAATACTGTTTTATATACTTGAAAGTATATGAGAGTAGATCTTACATGTTCTCACCACGAAAAGGAATTGGCAGTTGTGTGAGTTGATGGAGGTATAAGCTAATGGTATGATATAATCATTTTGCAGTGTGTAAATGTATCCAGTCAACTCTTTGTACACCTTAAACTTTCACAATGTTATACACCAGTTATATTCAGTAAAGCTGGAAAAAAAAAGGGAAAGGGGAATTTGGATGGAGACACGCAGGGGAAATGCCATGTGACTGGCAAAGGCAGAGACTAGAGGGGTACAACTGTAAACCAAGAAACACCAAGGATTGATGGCTATCCCCAGACTAGACAGAGGCAAGGAAGGATTCTCATCTGATGACGCTTCAGAGGGAGCATGATCCTAATAACACCTTGATTTCTGGCCTCCGGGACCACGGGACAATAAATGTTTTTGTTGGCTCAAGTTACCTACTCTCTGATTCTTTGTTTTGGCATCTCTAGGAAGCGAATGCATTCCATACTAAAAAGTCAAAAGAGTAAATCTATAAATTAAACTCTTCTTGTCTTTGCTGCTTTTTTCTACCACAACATAATCTAAACATCTTTGGTATATGTTCATCTTGGGTACGATCTTCTGTTGCTTTGAATAAGGAGAATGATGGACAACTGAAAATCTAAACAAGAGGGAGAGCTTGAGGTGGAGGTAAGGAGGGCGGGATTAGAAATCTAGACAAATGCATACACTGTCTTACCAATCAACACAGCTCCGTGAGACAGTGTTGAATTTCCTCAACAAGCCATGCCCCTCTGGGCCATTGTTAGTTCCTTCGTGGGAATCACAGATGTGGCTTTTGGTCTTGGAGCTGCCATTTACTAACTCAGAAACATTGGGCAAACCATTATATACAGATAATTTAGTGAGTTGGCCAAATAATTTGTTTGGGTTTTTTATAAAATGTTATGGAAAAAAATCTGAACGAACTTTTTGGCCAACCGAATATTTTTCTCCTCAGTAAAGTGAGGGAGCTGGGTTACACCAGGGAGCCTCCCTTGCTTGCCCTGCACTGAACAGCCTCTGAACCAGTCTGCACCTGCTGTAGCGTGTATCACTTGCTTGTTCTTGGTTATTGCCTATTGCTGCCCCAAGACCGTGAGCTCCTTGAAGCAGGGACTATCTTGTTCACCACCAGATCTCGTTGAGCCCCTGACCTCACACACAGCAGATCAACAATAAGTAACCTGTTACAACAACACTGTATTTATGATAATCCTGTACAAACCTACGGTAAAAAAATTTCTTTTAGAGCGCTAGAGGGAAAAAATATCTGTGTGCATGTAACTGTTTAACTCTTTACTGTGAGTGCTGCCAGGGACTGCTCTTCCATTTTCTATCTGGCAATCAGTCTCTGAGAGCCCCCCTCCCCGCGGTGGCTCCCACCTCACTGAGCTCTGACTTATTTGTGCATTTGGTACGGTGCCCAAAGCTGTGCTGAGGACAACTAAAGTGCTTGCCCAGAGCAGATTTTTGTATATATGTGTATGTGTGCTTGATGTTTTGTGCTTTTCAATGATGAGAGTAAAGCCTTACGAGTAGTGTCAGAGAGGAAACAAGTGACACAGTACTGGAGGTGTTTAACAAGGGTTTGGAAACAAGGATTTTTCCTTTGCTCAAGGGAAGACACCAGAACTGTAGATATGCATGTATAGTTGAAGCACTAAAGAAAAATGAGCCACGGAGAGCACTTCAAACACAGGAGGTTGGTTTCTGCAATGAGTATCAAATGAAATCTTTCCTTCGGAGTGATTTCTTTTCAGGATAAAGAGGAATTTCACGATGCACAGTTACTGTGTGAAAAATGTGGTCTTAATGTGGTCTTCATGTGGTCTTAATGTGGTCTTCAGCAATTTTTGCAGAGTGATAGACACATCAAGGTGTTGGCATTTTGGTGAGCTAGTTTTACAAAAAGCATGGCTGTTTCTCCACAAGGTGATTTCTAAAATCTTTTCTGTTCTAAATTTCTATGCTTATCTGAGTAGGTTTTTTTCCTACTTTCAGAATTATTCAAAGTAGGTTTTATCCAAGCTAAAATTTTATAGAAGATGTGAGAAGAAAATGATGGGCTTTCCTGGTAGCTCAGCTGGTAAAGATGTGAGAAGAAAATGTCAAGACTTCTTCCCGGGGACCAATATATTCACATCCTCCCCTAAAACAAAAGCTTAAAATCTGTAAGCTTGCATTGCCATTCCTTAGATGGCCACAAGATGGCAGCCTTGGGCCAGGAGTAAGAGACAGGTCCGCGCGCCCCTCGCCCCAAATGTTTTTGCTAGTCACTTTCATGCATTGGAGAAGGAAATGGCAACCCATACCAGTGTTCTTGCCTGGAGAATCCCGGGGACGTAGGAGCCTGGTGGGTTGCAGTCTATGCAGTCGCACAGAGTCGGACACGACTGCAGCGACTTAGCAGCAGCAGCAGCAGCAGCAGCGCTGTTGGAAAAGACGCCAGATTTGGTTGTTTCTTTGCTTCTGCACCTCTGCTGTGTGGTTAGCTGGTATCCTTGTCTACCACTGACATTTCATGAATAAAACCTAAAAGAAATCTTAAACAATCCTGCAATTTTGAAAGTTGCTCTGGCTGTACTTTGACCACCTTCTCCACTCAAGTCTGGCCTTATTTGCAGTTTCCTCCACATTGACACTTTTGGAGAATGGGCCCAGAGGGAGCTCTTAATGGACTATACTCCCCAATCTCCCCACTTCTAGCTTCTTTTCTGCATCTATATTGAGTATTTTCAATACAAATTTACTTCCTGTCTCAAGGATCTATGCCACTGTTTTTTGGTCATTAGACTCCTTCTCAATCACTTAAAAACAGTGTAGATTCCTGGGGTCACCTCATATCTACTAAATCTGAATCTCCAACAATGAGGTGCAAGGGTCGTGAATTTAGTAATCCGTCATAGGTGATTCGTCTACTTTTTGAGAGTCTCTGATATAATAAGAACCCCTTCACTGCCCTGGATTCTGGTGGGTCAAGGAAGATATTTCTTCAAATAACCGTGAAGTAAGGAAAGAGAGAAGATGATTGATGATGATGATAATAATATCATCTATGCCATAATAGACCCATATATATCTCAGAATCAGTCAGTCAAGGCCAGTATCTCCAGGGATGGATGCTGGATCATCATATTGCAAATAAAGAACAGAAAGTAACACGGTTGGCTACTGCAGTCATTCAGACTGAATTTAGTTTTGCAAAAGTTCTTTCAAGTGGTGAAACAAGGGGCAAGAAGGGTACTAGGGGAGAGGTGGATATATCTTGTAATCCAGTAGAGTTAATGATAAACTTCCCAGAAAAGTAGATGTTAAGACCATAAACACTTAACTTGAAATTCATTAGCCTCTTTCCTTTGAAATTACTGTCTTATCACCATGACACTCAATTGTTTTCAGTGAGGATTCCTCCAAGAGTCAATTTCAGCAGCAGTTTTAGGGACTGGTAGCTGATTCAGTGTAAAGTCAGAAACTGAGCAGCAAGTATAACTAGTAAACAAATATACAGTAAAATATATAGACAGTAATAGTAATCAAAGAAAAGCAGATTAATAAAAATGAGTAGCATGCTGTTAAATTAGCAAAACCAAGTTGCAAGTGATAACATTCAATGTAGATAAGGATTTTATGATTTCAGCTTTCTTATGCATCACTGTAGCACTAGAAATTGGCACAATTCTTTAGCAATGTAATTTAGAAATATGTATTTGCAGCCACAAAAGTGTTCATATCCTTAGCTTCAATATTCTCATTCTTGGAGATGTAGATCCTAAAGAAATAAAATAAAATATGGAAAAAAACTTCTATCACAGAGATGTACATTACATTATTTAACATTGCTGTTTAGCAAAAATTAAACAGGGAAGCAGCCACAGTGTATCGTTGCTTCATTAAATTTGATGCAGCTACTGTTTAGTTTATTACAGAGACATTAAAAATCATGATTATGAAGACAAAGGAGAGCAAAAACCTTATGAAATAATTTAATGAAAAATATAAAATATACTATTCTTATGAAAGAAGCAACAGGCCTCAAATGAAGTTGTGTGTGCTAAGCCCACATCACCAAACTGACACTTAGAGCCTAACCTAGTTGTAGTTTCAGTCTCTCCCAGGAATGTAGTTTTAACTGCTCAGTTTGGAATTTTCTGGTCAGCAGCAGTGAGGTCATCTGCCACAGGAGACTTTTCCATCCTCCAGAGGAAGATGAGGTTACCCAGTCTTTCCTTATCTCTTCCCCCTTTTGCCTATAAAAATGTTCCATCTTATATAGCTTCTCAGAGCACCTTTCTCTTTGCTAGATAGGTTGCTGGCCAATTCATGAATTGTTCAACAAAGTCAATTAGGTCTTTAAAATGTACTTGGTTGAATTTTGTTTTTTAATATTATATTAAATTACTGTAGTCTCTCCCATCAGGAAGCTTCCATAAGCCTTTTATCCTTATCCACCAGAGGGCAGACACGGTGAAAACCACAATCACAGAAAACTAATCCAGTTGATTTCATGGACCACAACTTTGTCTAACTATGAGTCATGCCTTGTAGGGCCATCCATGATGGATGGGTCATGGTGGAGAGTTTTGACAAAACGTGGTCCACAGAGAAGGGCAAGGCAAACCACTTCAGTATTCTAGCCTTGAGAACCCCGTAAACAGTATAAAAAGGCAAAAAGGTATGACACTGAAAGATGAACTCCCCAGGTTGGTAGGTGCCCAATATGTTACTCGAGAAGAGTGGAGAAATAACTCCAGAAAGAATGAAGAGATGGAGCCAAAGTGAAAACAACACCCAGTTGTGGATGTGACTGGTGATGGAAATAAAGTTTGATGCTGTAAAGAGCAATACTGCATAGGAACCTGGAATGTTCCATGAATCAAAGTATATTAGAAGTGGTCAAACAGGAGATGGCAAGAGTGAACATCGATACTTTAGGAATCAGTGAACTAAAATGGACTGGGACGGGCAAATTTAATTCAGATGACCTTTCTATCTACTACTGTGGGCCAGAATCCCTTAGAAGAAAAATAGTAGCCCTCATAGTCAACAGAAGAGTCTAAAATGCAGTACTTGGATGCAATCTCAAAAATGCAGAATGATCTCTGTTTGTTTTCAAGGCAAACCATTCAATATCCCAGTAATATAAGTCTATGCCCCAACCCACTAATGCTGAAGAGCTGAAGTTGAATGGTTCTATGAAGACCTACAAGATCTTCTAGAATTAACAACCAAAAAAGATGTCCGTTTAATCATAGGGGACTTGAATGCAAAAGTAGAAAGTCAAGAGTTACCTGGAGAAACAGGCAAGTTTGGCCTTGGAGTACAAAATGAAGAAGGGCAAAGGCTAATAGAGTTTTGTCAACAGAACGCACTGGTCATAGCAAACACTCTCTTCCAACAACACAAAAGACAACTCTACATGTGGACATCACCATGTGGTCAATACTGAAATCAGATTGATTACATTCTTTGCAGCCAAAGATGGAGAAGCTCTATACAGTCAGCAAAAACGAGACTGGGAGCTGACTGTGGCTCAAATTATGAACTCCTTTTTGCCAAATTCAGACTTAAATTGAAGAAAGTAGGGAAAACCACTAGACCATTCAAGTATGACCTAAATCAAAACCCTTACGATTATACAGTGGAAATGACAAACAGATTCAAAGGATTAGATTTGATAGACAGAGTGCCTGAAGAACTATGGATGGAAGTTCGTGACAATGTACTGGAGGCAGTGATCAAGACCATCCCCAAGAAAAGAAATGCAAAAAGGCAATAGGGTTGTCTGAGGAGGTCTTACAAATAGCTGAGAAAAGAAGAGAAGCTGAAGGCAAAGGAGCAAAGGAAGGATATACGCATCCAAATGCAGAGTTCCAAAGAATAGCAAGGAGAGATAAGAAAGCCTTCCTCAGCAATCAATTTAAAGAAATAGAGGAAAACAATGGAATGGGAAAGACTAGAGATCTTTTCAAGAAAATTAGAGATACCAAGGGAACACTTTATGCAAAGATAGGCACAATAAAGGACAGAAACAGAAGATATTAAGAAGAGGTGGCAAGTATACACAGATGAACTATACAAAAAAGATTTTCATGACCCAGATAACCATGATGGTGTGATCACTCACCTAGAGCCAGACATCCTAAAATGCAAAATCAAGTGAGCCTTAGGAAGCATCTCTATGAACAAAGCTGGTGGAGGTGATGGAATCCCAGTTGAACTATTTCAAATCCTAAAAGATGATGCTGTTAAAGTGCTGCACTCAATATATCAGCAAATTTGGAAAACCCAGCAGTGACCTCCTTTCCAGGACTGGAAAAGGTCAGTTTTCATTCCATCCCAAAGAAAGGAAATGCCAAAGAATGTTTAAATTACTGCACAATTGCATTGATCTCACATGCTAGTAAAGTAATGCTCAAAATTCTCCAAGCCAGGCTTCAATAGTACGTGAACCGAGAACTTCCAAATGTTCAAGCTGGATTTAGAAAAGTCAGAGGAACCAGAGATCAAATTGCCAACATTCGCTGGATCATCAAAAAAGCAAGAGAGTTCCAGAAAAACATCTACTTCTGCTTTATCGATTACGCCAAAGCCTTTGACTGTGTAGATCACAACAAGCTGTGGAAAATTCTTAGAGACGCGAATACCAGACCACTTGACCTGCCTCCTGAGAAATCTGTATGCAGGTCTAGAAGCAACAGTTAGAAACGGACATGGAACAATGGACTGGTTCCAAATTGGGAAAGGAGTACGTCAAGGCTGTATATTGTCACCCTGTTTATTTAAGTTATATGCAGAGTACATCATGTGAAATGCCGGGCTGGATGAAGCACAAGATGGAATCAAGATTGCCAGGAGAAATATCAATAACCTCAGATATGCAGATGACACCACCCTCATGGCAGAAAGTGAAGAGCTAAAGAGCCTCTTGATGAAAGTGAAAGAGGAGAGTGAAAAAGCTGGCTTAAAATTCAACATTCAAAAAAACAAAGATCATGGCATCCAATCCCATCACTTCATGGCAAATAGATGGGGAAACAATGGAAACAGTGAGAGACTTTATTTTCTTGGGCTCCAAAATCACTACAGATGGTGACTGCAGCCATGAAATTAAAAGACGCTTGCTCCTTGGAAGAAAAGCTATGACTAACCTAAGCAGCATATTAAAAAGCAGAGACATTGCTTTGCCAACAAAGGTCTGTCTAGTCAAAGCTATGATTTTTCCAGCAGTCATGTATGGATGTGAGATTTGGGTCATAAAGAAGACTGAATGCTGAAGAATTGATGCTTTTGAACTGTGGTGTTGGAGAAGACTCTTGAGACTCTCTTTGATGGCAAGGAGGTCACACTAGTCCATCCTAAAGGAAATTAGTCCTGAATATTCACCAGAAACACTGATGCTGAAGCTGAAGCTCCAATACTTTGGCCACCTGATGTGAAGAACTGGCTCATTGGAAAAGACCCTGATGCTGGGAAAGATTGAAGGCAGGAGGAAAAGAGGATGACAGAGGATGAGATGTTTGGATGGCATCACCGACTTGATGGACATGAGTTTGAGCAAGCTCCTGGAGTTGGTGATGGACAGGGAAGCCTGGCATGTTGCAGTCCATGGGGTCGCAGAGTCAGACACGACTGAGCGACTGAACTTAACTGAATGTTGTATTATTTCCTGTGTATGTTTGAAATAGTCCATGATCTAATTTAAAAATTTATTTCTTTTAATTTAGTTATATTTTTGACTGCACTGGATCTTTGTTGCTGCACATGAGCTTTCTCTAGTTGCCGAGAGTAGAGGCTACCCTCTAGGTGCAGTGTGCGGACTTCACATTGCCGTGGCTTCTCGTGTTGCGCGGCACAGGTTCTAGGGTGTGCAGGCTTTAGTAGTTGTGGCACGTTGAACCTGTGTTCTCCTGCACTAGCAAGTAGATTCTTGCCACTGGACCATTAGGGAAGTCCAGTGATTTAATTTTAAATACAGTTATGTATTAAACTATATACAAATAGAACAGGAAGGAAATAGACCATTGTGATCAAGTTGGTGTGTTAAGGTGCTTGGTTAGGAATAATTACTTTTCTTTTCTCTGTTTTCCAAGTTTTACGTAGAGCAGAGTCCTGCTATCTTCTCTTGCCCCTTTGGGCCCACTCTCTGCTCCGTTTCTAGCTACAGAGCCTGACTAGAGGCGTTTGGACCACGGGGAGGCCCACTCAGGGTGTGGAGGGAGGGAGGAGAGTGAGCAGGTTCAGCTGTCTGCCTTCAGGATCGCTGTGGACCCCTTAGGGACAGTCCTCTCCTCAGAACTCCCTTCTGAGTTCTGGTGGCCGTTCCCTCTCCTCATAAAAGGCACAATGAGAAAACTGTAAGTTTCAGTTTTATCTGGGGACTCAGTAAGGACTACAACCCGGGAGACCGCCTTTCAGAGAGCTCTGAGGAACTGCTCTGAGGATGTAAGGGCAGAGGTGAGTATATAACATGATTTTGACTAAGGAGTAGGTGCAGCCCAGCACACATCTCAATAGACAGTTGCTGCTGGTCACAGGGAGCAGGTATCTCAGTTAATTATTTTTGTGCTGTTCTAATAACTTCAGATATGCAAACGACGCCATCCTTATGACAGAAAGTGAAGAGGAACTAAAAAGCCTCTTGGTGAAAGTGAAGGAGGAGAGTGAAAAAGTTGGCTTAAAGCTCAACATTCAGAAAACTAAGATCATGACTTCTGGTCCCATCACTTCATAGGAAATAGATGGGGAGACAGTGGAAACAGTGTCAGACTTTATTTTTTTGGGCTCCAAAATCACTGCAGATGGTGATTGCAGCCATGAAATTAAAAGAAGCTTACTCCTTGGAAGGAAAGTTATGACCAACCTAGATAGCATATTTAAAAGCAGAGACATGACTTTGCCAACAAACATCCATCTAGTCAAGGCTATGGTTTTTCCAGTGGTCACGTATGGATGTGAGAGTTGGATGGTGAAGAAAGCTGAACACAGAAGAATTGATGCTTTTCAACTGTGGTGTTGGAGAAGACTCTTGAGAGTCCCTTGGACTGCAAGGAGATCCAACCAGTCCATCCTAAAGGAGATCAGTCCTGGGTGTTCATTGGAAGGACTGATGTTGAAGCTGAAACTGCAATACTTTGGCCACCTCGTGTGAAGAGTTGACTCATTGGAAAAGACCCTAATGCTGGGAGGGACTGGGGGCAGAAGGAGAAGGGGATGGCAGGATGAGATGGCTGGATGGCATTACCAACTCGATGGACATGGGTTTGGGTAGACTCCGGGAGTTGGTGATGGACAGGGAGGTCTGATGTGCTGCGCTTCATGGGGTCACAAAGAGTTGGACACGACTGAGCGACTGAACTGAACTGAACTGAAGTGTGGGAAGATGCGAGAATCTGAGTTCATATTACTATCTCAGGGACTGTTTCCCTAAAGCACAGAATGCCTCATCTTGTTCTTAGTTCTGAATTCCTTTTAGGGTGTAATGTAGGTCAGTGACAGTAATCCTTGCAGAACTAGACGGCATGGGACATTCCTTGTTTGCACCACTTTCCTGTCCCTTGTGAGTTTTCTGTACCCTCTCTATAACCTTTGAAAATAGTCTTTTCTTACTCAGCCCATATAGAATTGCCCTAAAGTGAATGTGCTTTAAGTTTCTTGCTGAGATACTTAATCATGCCCTTTCATTTTCTGTATTTTTGGTGCTTTGACATCTGGGGCCTTACTAACCCTGGAGAGACTGTCCCTCCCAGGGCAGCCAGTTCCTGGAGACATTAAACATCTCAGCTGCAAGCATACCTTTTATATGTAAGTGAACCAATCCTGAGTCTGTAACTCCACCACCTGTGGGCCGCTATTCCTCTATCTTGATCATGCCAGGGCCAGATACCAGACAACTAGGAACAAACCTTAAATACCCAACAGCCTGCTGAAATCATTCAAACTAGCCAATCCTAAACCTATTTGCCCTGTCTTCCCAGCTCCTCACAGAAACCAAAATAAAGCCTCTCGCCCACCTTCCCCCCTTGCTTCCTCTGCTTCTGGACAGACCCAGGGCTTTCCAGCATTGCCCCACCCCCAACCCACAGGGCTTGGCATGACCCTTCCCTTTGGAAACTGTTGCCAGCTAAAAATTGTCACTTGCCATCTGCCTCTGTGGGCTTCCCTGGTAGCTCAGTGGTAAAGAAGCCACCTGCCAATATATAAAACGCAGGACACGTGGGTTTGATCCCTGGGTTGGGAAGATCCCCTGACAGAGGAAATGGCAACCCACTCCAGTATTCTTGCCTAGAGAATTCCATGGACAGAGGAGCCTGGTGGGCTGCAGTCCATGGGGTCACAAAGAGTTGGACATGACTTAGTGACTTAACAACAATAACAACATCTGCCTCTATGAGGATTAGGTGGGGCTACTTCAGTCACTGACCTTTAACACACCCTGAAAGAAGTTCAGGGTGGAGATCAGGAATGCGGCACTCTGTGCTCTGGGATAAACTGGCAGAACAGGTTTTGGCTAGTTAAATGTTTTCAGGCGATTTTATGAGTCCAATTTTTTGAATCTTCTCATATTTAGAAAAGCACTAAAATAATTAACAGAGACGGCCCCTCCTTATGACTAGCAGCAACCTTCTGTTTAAATGTGTGTTTGTCTGTACTTATCTCTCTTCACTAAAATCAAATAGAGTACTGACCTTCCCCCAGCCACTTTGGAGCAATTCCTGAGAACTCTCTCCTGGGCTATTGCCCCCAGTAAAACTTAACTCACAACTCTCACCCTGTGCATTTTTTTCCAGTCAATATTGTGAATAACAAATTATTTTTTCAATGAGAATCTCTGTTGTTCTTACCATACCTGAATAATAAAACCTACGTTTTAGAACAGATATAAACATTTTGATACTTTTATTTTTTATTTTTTTCAAATATAATGCCCACCAGAACTTGTGACATTGCAGAAGAGTCATAACTGGAAATGGTATAGCTGTGTGGTGGGCTTTAGCAGAAAGATATGTCAAGGGACTTTCCTGGTTGCCCAGTGGCTAAGACTCTGCCCCCGCAATGCTGGGGGTCCAGGTTCAATCCCTCCTCAGGGAACTAGATTCCACGTGTCTCAGCTAAAGATCCTGCATGCTGCAAATGTCGAAGGGCCCATGTGCTGCATATAAAACCTTGTGAAACCAAATAAATAAACAAATACATATTTTTAAAAAGGGAAAGAGACTAGTACCTTAAAAAAATGTGTTTAAAAAAAGAGGCCCCCAAATGAAATCATTTGTCCCCCAAATAGCAAGATTTAGTTGCAGTTTCAACACCTACTAGAAAAGTGACTCTTTAAACAGTCAATCTGAAATTTCCTCATTGGCCCTATTGAGGAATCCTGTGTGACAAAGACCCCTTCTGTTCCCTTTCCCAAAGACATCAGCCTGGCCTAAAATAATCCTTTCTTTTGCTAATACCTTCTTGCCCCACCCTCATTCTGCCTATAAAAACCTGTTTTGTACAGCCCTTCAGAGCTTCTCTATTTACTGATTTGGTCGCTGCCTGATTCAAGAATTATTGAAGAAAGCCAATTAGATTTTCAAGTTTACTCAATTGAATTTTGGTTTTTGACCAATGAAAATCTCCCCTGTTCCCTCAATAGCCGAACATTCCCCTCAATGGGAATGCTGTTGTAATAGAAATAGATAATAAAAAGGAGCAGCTAAGATATTGAAATATGGGGACTTCCCTGATGGTCCGGTGATTAAGACTCTGTGCTTCCAAAGAAGGGGGCACAGGTTGGATCCCTGGTTGGGGAACTAGGACCCCACGTGATGTGTGGTGTGGCCAAAAAATTAAAAAATTGGAAATATGAAGATACAGCCTGGTTGTCAGCAGTCTGGGTGTTTCATAGAGACAGTCAAGAAAAATGTTTAGGGGTTTCTATTTTAATGAAGTTTAAAAAGTGTTGGGGGTAAAAACAAAGAATAATTTACTCCAAGTTGGTGCTGGTGGTGCTGGTGTATTAATACATGTTAGAAACGAGTGGCCAGGAAGCATCAATCTGCCTGAGCTCCAGTCATTTTTCAAGCCTGAATGAATGTAAGGCAAAATCAAATTGTTACAAGTAGATTTGAACCATAATTAGCTAATTTTTATGACAAAAACAGGAACAGGAAAAGCAATAGATAAGAGTGTCTCTGTGCCTCTTTGCCTGCATTTAAGAAATAAATTTGTTTCTGCAATGAATGCACCCTCAAGTCAGTCTTGCAAAGGACTTGGGACTGTGGCATGATATTAATATAGGTACTGAAAAAATTAATCGTCATACATCTCACCCCTGAAAATAGAAGCAGGAACTGAGAGTGCGTCTTATGGACTCCCATCACTCCCTTGCCTTACAAATAACCATTGTCATTCTTTAGGGAAAGTTCCAGACCTGCATTATTTGCAACATCAGCCTTTGCTGTCTTTTTTATGGGCCAGAGGCAGTGAGCGCTATACCCAGAGGGCACTGGCTGTGGTCACAGAAATGATTCCTGGAGCATCTTCAATTGTTAATAAAAATTCCAGGAAGCCCAGTAGCTACTGGGTAGAATATGGAGCTAAGCAGCAGGGAGGGGAAACAGGAGGAAGAGAAGGGAAATAGAAATTAACTCACTTGAGGTGTCAAAAGGTAAATGAGTACTTTTACTTCTGACCCTCCCTTTCCCCTGGAAATGAAATAGATTACCAGAGTGGAGGCTTCCCTTTTCTTTCTAGGTTATTTGTGTAGACTATACCTTTTTATTTTATTTATTTTTCAGCTTTATTGAGGTTTGATTATGCTTTTAGAACTGTTTGATTTCTTATAGCGAATTCTTGTTAGGTGCTCAAAGGGCCAGCCCCTTTCTCCCAATTGTACATGAAAATGGGTAACTGAGATTAAGCTTCTTGTTTTAGAAAATGTCATATATACACACACACACACACACAAGATATTCCTTTAAGCACTTTTTTTTTTTTTTTTTGTAAAGTCAAAAGATTGGAAAACTTGAATGATCGTCAACAATGATTTGGTTAAATAAATTTGGGTCCATTCATTCTGAGGCATTGAGCTCTACCTGCAGATTGTATTTGAGTTAGCAGAGGCCATTTTTAATGAGAAAGCTCTTTGTATAGAAAGATGTTCACAATGTTCTTTTCAATAGCAAAAGAAGGTTCGGAACAATTTGTATAGGATGCTAACATTTATTTTAAAAATATGCATATTCTTGTGTGTGCAGAAAGAAGGTGTCGAAAGAAAAAATGAGAAGCTGATAACTGGTGGTCCAGGAGGGCGATGTTGGTGGCAGGACGCCAAGGGTGGGAGGGAACCATTATGATTTTGATCTATAAGAATATATTGCCTATTTGATAAGCGAGTCAACATAATTTAATTAAAAAAAAATCTTCACTTTGTCTTGCTGTATAATAGGATTCCTGGTGTTTCAATTCTTGGCTGTCCCTGATATGTAATACCTGATATTGGCTTTTCTGGAGTATTTCTTGAACATGGGACAGATAAAGAAGAATATGAATTGAATTTTGCTTACATGACATTTTTAAAACTTACTTATGTGTATATCCTCAAATCTATGTGTATGGGGTAGTGTGTGTGTATGTATGTGTATGTGCATGTTGCTGGGTGTGTATATTCCAAATCAGCCATTAAGGAGAGCCAAGAGTGCCAATGCTAGGATTCCTAGGCTAGGGAGTTTGCCTTTACTCTGCCTGCCAAGGGGATCCGTTGGGAAGATTGGTGGTTCAGATGATTGTCTAAGAAGAGGCAATGATGGTGGCCAGACAGACTTACCAGGTCCAGAGGATGCAGGAGAGAGGGTCCTCTAAAACAGATTTTTCCTTCCCAGAGATAGGTCATCTCACATCCAGGGGTCAAGACACATATCATGTAGTTGACACATACATTTAAAAAGTTGGGGCAGGGACTTCTCTGGTGGTCCCGTGGCTAAGATTCTGCATTCCCAATGCAGGAGGCCTGGGTTCAACCCCAGTCAGGGAACTAGATCTCACATGCTGCAGCTAAGAGTTTGCTTGCTGCAACTAAGACCCACTGCAGTCAAATAAATTAAAAAACAAAAAAACAATTGGAGTGGACTGGAGTTGGAAGGAAGAAGGTAACACAGGCTGGGAAGTTATATTTCTGAAACCATTAATGAACTATTAATGGCATCAGGGGAAAAAAAGCCCACGTAAGAGAATCTCAAAGGAGTTGCTAGCTTGTTAGAGAAGGCCTCACCTAGTCTCAAACACATCCTCGCCAGAGTCTGGGCAGCTTTACCTATCAACTCCCTGGGAACTTGTTCCCTAATATATCAAAATGAGAGAGACAGCAGAACAAAGAAAATTTCACCCCAGCAACATAAATCGAAAGGCCTCTTTCATCCCTATCCAGTGGCTCCTTCGAGTTGGTCCTAGACACTGTTATGAGAGACCAGCTCTGGGAAAAGGGGAAGGACATATGACAGCATGTGATCCCACCCTCAGTTCCTCAGGGGTAAACTAGCTGTGACCTGTTTGGAGAGTTAAATGAGACAATGTATATAAAGCACTTATCACAGAGCCAGGCCTGTGGTTCGAGTTCAGAAAATGGCTCTGACCGTGCCACAAAGTAGAAATAATAATTATTGCCTCTTAGTAGATAAGGAAACTGAGGCTGAGAAAGGTTAGGTAAGCTGCCCAAAGTTACACAGCAAGAAAGGAAAGGAGCCTGGATTTGGAGCCTGGTTGCTCTGACTTCAAAGTCCCTCTTCTTCCTGCTTGCTCAGGGCATTTCGCAAATAAACTTGCAAACATGAATTTAAACCGCACCTTAAGATGCTCAAAGGCTGAATGGCTTTGTTTACAACAGCAGACCCAATACCTTCTTATTTCAGAGCAGAGGCCTAGATGGCAAAATACAGAAAGAGAAGAAAATAAGCAGGTATTTCCACAGTCTGCACCCCATCAGTCTCCTGCTGAGTGGAGCTGACAAGTATGATGTACAGGAAAGAACTCCAGATGTATTCATATTGATGTATTGAGATGGAATGATCTTAGAAAACATTTACTCCCAATTTTGTCTCATGTATGTATTACTGATGTCTTTTCTTGATATCTTTTCTTGCTGTTGTTTAGTCGCTAAGTCATCTCTGACTCTTGCGACCCCTTGGACTATAGCCTGCCAGGTTCCTCTGTCCATGGGATTTCCCAGGCAAGAATACTGGAGTGGGTTGCCATTTCCTTCTCCAGGGGATCTTCTGAACCCAGGGATCGAACCTGGGTGTCCTGCATTGGCAGGTGGATTCTTAATCACTGAGCCAGATATGTTTATATTAATGGAAATTGTAAGATTTCATAGGTATGTATTGATATAAATGTGAAACCATAAGTGAAATGTTAACAACCTCTTAACAATGTCCCAATTAACTGCATTTTAACAATTATAACTTGGAAAGACCTTTTTTTTTTTTTTTTATTATACTGGGGAGAGTCCTCCAGAGCAGGGATTGTGAACTCCAGCCTGTGGGCCAATCCAGCCTGCTGAAAGGTTGCTGCTGCAAGCCGTGTGTTATGCCGGGATTGGTGACCTCCAGAGGAGAGGATTTTGATCCGGGGTCAGAGATGAGCCTTGACTACTTGGAACTTTGAAGTATAATAGAGATAGGGAAAGCTTCTGACATAGACATCAGAAGGGGACAGAAAGAGTGCCCCCTTGCTAGTTTTTAGCAAGGTGTTTTATGTCTGTTAGAAAGCCATTAGGGCTTTCCTGGTAGCTCAGTTGGTAAAGAATCTACCTGCAGTACAGGAGACCCAGGTTTGATCCCTGGGTTGGGAAGATCCCTTGGAGAAGGAAATGGCAACCCACTCCAGTATCCTTGCCTGGAAAGTCCCATGGACAGAGGAGCCTGGTGGGCTACCAAAGAGTTGGGGTCCCAAAGAGTTGGGCACTCTTTAATTTTGTGTAGGGGAGGGAAAAATGTCTGCCACTTGCAGTTTATTTCTTCTTGCTGCTTGGGGACCTCTGGCCTTCCTACCTGTTACCCTCTCACTGCTGCCTGCTTGTGTAAATAAAGTTTTGTTGGAACTCATTTGTTTATATCTTCTTTCAAGTTACAAAGACAGAGCTGAGTAGTTGCAATAGAAACTACATGACCTCTAAAGCTGAAAATATCTACTAACTGATCTTTTACAGTAAAACTTTGCAGATCTCTGTACTACAAATGTGTACCAATAGGAAGTATGGCATTTCTGTGCTCCAACGTCCCAAAATATATGATGTCAGAACACTAACAGTCTCTCTCCACTGATGCATGTGTCTTAACATCTGGAAGATAAATACCATTTATATGGACACTGTATATACTTATCTCTTAGAATGAAATATGGTGTCAGATGAAATATGTAAAAAATTGCCTCTATAGACAAATACTTTGAATTTGTCTCAAATGACTATGTTTGGGAGGGAAACACATCCCCCTAAAGTGTTTGGAAATGAATGTGATATGAAAGAACAAAGGGTTCTGAGATCTCTGGAGTGGGACCCGGTATTGATGAGCTGACCAGGCTAGCACTGTACCTCAGCACCTCAGTGAGGAGCAGAGCAATTCCTGACTCTTTTCTATCCCTGACCTCAAGCATCAAAGAGCATCAAGAGCATGAAGCCCAAGGGCCATGCTCTCTGTCACTTGTGTCTTCTGATTGGCCTAGAGATACCAATGGATACTTGGCCTTGTTCACTCATTTCTTCCGTGGCAGCCTAGTACCAGACAAAGCAGCTAAGGTAAACCTAAGTCCCTCCCATCCACTCTTTAGGCCTTGGAATCCAACCCATGAGACAGTGTCCCCAGGTCTAGGACTAAGCTAAGGTAAATCTAAGTCCCTCCCATCCACTCTTTAGGCCTCGGAATTCAACTCATGAAAGAGTGTCCCCCAGGTGTAGGACTGATGAGTAGAAGTGAGGGAAAATGGGAAGGAAAAAGAAATAAACAGTTGCCTGTGGCATCCAGACTACCAGCCTGAGTGACCTTGTCTGATTAACTTCATGTATGTTGGGAAGGAAACTAGTGATTAAAACAAGAGCTGAAAGCTCTAAGTTTTCCCCATCATTGCTTCAGATAGAACAAGTCATCTGTTTTATCTAAAGATTCCAGTGTCAGAGGTTCTATCTCTCTAGCCCCTGCAGCGGCTATGACTTAGGCATCATTGTTAGTTGTTTGCACTCTTGCATTTAGAAAAGGCATAAGACCAGATGTTCTTGAGGATGTGGGCACATTGGGGAGTGATGCCTTCAAAGGTGGGCATGGGGGGTTTGTCAGGGCCAGAGGGGACTTGGAATATAAGTTTTATACGTGTTCTAGGCCAGCCCTATCTCTGAATCACTTTTCCCCAGCCACACTACACAACAATGCCTCCATTAATGAAACCACTGGGGAGGAAACTCCTTTACAATAAACATGATGTGTTAAAACAAAATGACAGCTTCAGAAATCATACTAAAGAGAGCTGCAATACATCAGGTGGTTCAGCTGCAATGCTCCTGCCGATCTATGCAGTCAGGACACAAATCTATTCAGGTGTAATTTTAAAAAAAGTTTTCCCAGTGCACCAGCCCTGAGCACTTGTCTCATGCATCCAACCTGGGCTGGTGATCTGTTTCACCCTTGATAGAATACTTGTTTCAATGCTGTTCCTCAAAAATATTTAAAATAAAACTAATATATGATCTAAAAGTTTTCATTTATTTATATTTATTGTGGTGTGCGGGCTTCTCATTGCAGTGGCTTCTCTTATAGAAGAGCAGAAGCTCTAGAGCTTGAGGGCTTCAGTAGTTGTGGCTTGGGGCTTCTAGAGCACAGGCTCAATAGTTGTGGTGTATGGGTTTAGTTGCTCTGCAGCATGTGGGATCTTCCTGAACCAGGGATTAAAGCTGTGTCCTGTGCATTGGCAGGCAGATTCTTTACCACTGAGCCACCAGGGAAGTCCCTCAGGTACAGTTTTGATTCATCCCTGAAAGTCGAAGGAAAGCAGGGTATACCCACCCTCATTAGAGACTCTATCTCCCACTGTTTCAGGTATTCTGAGACCTTTTTAAAAAAATGTATTTGGTTGCATCAGTTCTTAGTTGCAGCATAGGGGGATTTCTGTTGCCTCGTGCAGGATCCTTCTGCTGAGGACTCAGTTGCTTTGAGGCATGTGGGAACTTAGTTCCTTGCCCAGGATCAAACCTTTGTCCCCCACATTCCAAGGTGGATTCCCAACCACTGGGCCACCAGAGAAGTCCCATTTCAAGACCTTGTGCTCCCTGATCTTCTCAACCCCAAAAGTCATTCAGCAAAATTATTTATTGAGGGCCCACTAAGGACCAGATAAGGAGTTTCAGTGGTTAAACACACATACATATCCCACACTATATGTTCACATGCAGGGAGAAATGAAGCAAATATTCATACTAAAGTATCACATAGTACAGTAAGTGTTGTGAAGAAAAAGAATAAAATGGTATGAAATCACATAAGCAGGTGACCTAATTTGATGGGGAGGATTACATTGGAACATACATAAAATTCCTAAGGTGGGAAAGAGTGTAATCTCTTCAAGAAACTAAAGGAAAGGACAGTATATCTTGCCAGAGAATGAGTGGGAGAAGCCCAGTTGGTATGCTGGCAGCATCATGGGGAGCTAAGGGGTCATTGTAGGGAGTTTAGTCTTTATGGTAAGAGCACTTGGGAATCTCAAGAAAGGTCTTCAGAGGAGAGTTATTAGACCAAATGTGCACTAAATTTTTTTTTGGCTGTGCCACATGGCTTACTGGATCTTAGTTCCCTGGTAGGGAACCTTGGCCCACAGCAGTGAAAGCAGAGTCATAACCACCTGGTAATTCCCAGTATATTAAATTTTTGAATTTTATTTTATGGACAGTAGATTAAAGGGGAGGAAGAGTAGATGGGGGAGACAGGAAGCTGAGAAGTAATCAGCCTGAGAGGTGATGTTGATTTAGATTGGGTGATGGTGGTAGATTTGGAACAGAGTGGATTCTGAGCATATTTAGGGGTTAGGAACCTCAGTGGCACTTGGGGTGGATAGATGAGGTGGGGAATAGGAAGTATCAGGATAATTCCAAGTGGGTATGTCCTGCTCAGGGGGTCGAGATGCCGCAAACTGGAAGCACAGATGGAGAAAGACCTGGATTTGGAAGGCGAGGGATGGTTAAGAGTTCAGTATTTGCTTGCAGATCAACTGATTACAATTTACAAAAAAATTCTCTTCAGTTTATCTACATTGAAAAACTTTTTGAACTCTGGGAAGTTGCAGGATTTATTTATTTTTTTTAAGGATTTATTTTGTATTAATAGAAGTGAATAGAGAAATATCTGAAGTAGGGTAAGGAGACTTTGGTATCATATTTATAACTTCTTCTGCCTTCTCAGGGGGGCTCTTTGATTGTTGGGCACACTGATGCCAATGCATAGGGATGAGACTTAATTACTCTGTATTATAAAAGAGTGAAAGAGCTGGGATCTTGAGGGAAAATCCTCAAGGTCATTCACCATATGAAGTTAGGTTGGAAATTGTAGGCTTCAGGGATGCACAGGAGAGTGAAGGCGCTGGGGGACTTGGATGAAGAGAAAGGTGGAAGGAGAAGGAGAAGTTGAGGTGGTGTCCTCTGAGGAGTGTGCTACAGAACCACTTCCACATCTCTAAAATCGTCTGTGGATTTTCCCCTGCTCCCCACAGAGAGAGATGACATTCAGGTTACATGGAGGCCAGGGTGAAAGTGAACCACTCTTAGGGAGATGGGCATGGAGGTTGCCCGGAGAGATGGAGGTCTGTATGCACTTGCCTCCTGGTTCAGTCGGTTCTTTCAGTGCTACAAGACAAGGGAACAGAAGAAAAATAAAAAGATGGCAGGGAAAAAATAAGGAAAGGGAAGGAAATGGGAAGCTAAGGAAGGGAGAAGAATATTATATATTAAATTAACTCACGTTCATGCTAAGACAAAGGTTGCATGTGTAAGTCGCTTCAGTTGTGTCTGACTCTTTGTGACCCTGTGGACTGTAGCACACCAGGCTCCTCTGTCCATAGGATTTTCCAGGCAAGAATACTGGAGTGGGTTGCCATTCCCTCCTCCAGGGGATCTTCCCAACTCAGGAACCTGCACTGGGAGGCGGATTCTTTACCACTGTACCACCTGGGAAGCCTGAGGGAAAGGTAAGTGGTCTTCAAAAGGAAGATAACAAGTTTGCTTCTCCCCTGCCATTTTTTCCAGGCTATTCTAGGGGTGGACTGTGGACTTGTGTGTTGATTCATGTATTTATTCATTCCTTTATTAAAGATTCATAGAGTGCCTTTTTTGTGTTAGTCAGGGATACAAAGATGAGACATGATCCCTTTTTACATTCGCAGGAAATTTACCGTTTAGTGGGAAGAGAGGCAAACGGACAGAGATAGTTCAATGTGAGATTTGCTATAATAAGTAGCGAGAATAAAAGAATAAAAATGGGGCCTCTGGGGTCAAACCTGGAAATTGCAGGAATGCTTTACCCAGAAGGTGACACCTGAAGAAAGAACATGAGTTTTCCCAGCAGGTAATGGTGAGGTGAAGAGGGAAGCTATATCTGGTGTTAGGAAGAAAAGAAATTGACTGGGCCTGATTTAAGCAGAATACTTACTGGAAGCAAATCAAGTAGTTCATAGAATCTCCAGGAGGGCTGCAAAGCCACTTTTGGAAAATGGGGCAGGAGTAAGTTAGGCTCGGCAAAGTCCAAGATCAGTGTGGAATGACGACACTACCGTTGCTGCTGCTGAAGGACTGACTGTAAACTTCACTTGTGACCTCGGTGCTGCTACCCTCAGCAATCTCCGCAGCTGCCGCTGTGGCCTCTGCTCATCAACAGGGTGGATCCTTGCCCTCCCTGCTTCTTTGCATTAGCAGTTCTGATTGAAAGCTGGGGGCAGTGGGCACATTTGGTTGGTTGGGCCTAGGTCACATGCTGCCTCCCTACCTGCAAGAGGTACTTGGAAGCAAATGAGTGGCGCTTTCAGCTTCTGTGATAGAGGGAGGGGGGAGTGAGGATAAATTGTAGTCTTCCATCTAGATTAAAAAAGAGAGCAAGTCCTCTAACTAGGAAGGCAATTGTGTGTGAACAAGTGAAAAGGTTCAAAGACAAGAGCCATCAAACAGGGCTGGGAAGCCTTCTAGTAACTCAAAAGAAGATGGAAGAGAAGGGTGGGAAGGCTGGGGAGGCAGATAGGGGACTTAAATAGAAGGTCTTATGCCTAGAAAATTTGACTTTCCTGTTAGAAGAGTGTGGCAGAAACAGTTGATTGTCCACTTCCTATCCATCCATTTTTCTTCCTTATCAATGAAATTCTAATTTTGAATTGGGTAGCAATACACTCAGCTTAAAACACGTATTTCATTAGAATTCCTGTAGCTGGTGGGAGTTGGACATGACTGAGCAACTGAACTGAACTGAACTGAGTGGTAGTCATGTTACACAGTTCAAGGAAATGAGATATAAACAGGGTTTTTGTCTCTTCACTTTCTAGCTGAATACAGATGTGAGGTCTGGAGGTCTGGCAATCATCTTAGGACAATGAGACAACATGCTTGGAATGTGGCCTGCGCATTGAGAATGGCAGAGCAGAGGGACTTCCCTGGCAGTCCACTAGTTAACACTGGTCCTTCCAAGGCCGGGGGCATGGTTCCCCTGGCTGGAGAGCTAAGATCCCACATGTGCCATGTGGACAAAAAATAAAATAAAAATGGCAGAAAAGAAAGCTGGAAAGAGCACTGTTCCATTGTTCCATTAGAGAGTTAACTGTTCCCAGATTTCTTGAGACAAACCGCTTATGTGTTTAAGCTGCTAGAGTTGGTCTTTTTATTATTAAAAAAAAGTACTGGATGAATACACACATTTTAGAAAACTAAGTTAAACAAAAAACTGTTAGGAAAATTAAAATTAAAATCCCCCCAAATTCCACCATCCAGAGATAATAATTACTGCTAACATTTTGGTTCTTTCTTTCCAGCCCCCATTCATTCTTTTTTTCTGCCATTTTTTGCCACATAAATGATTATATAAGTGAATTGTTTAACAAAAATGTGATAATAATATATACTGTCTTTCCACCTGTCCAACGTTTTGCATTTGGAAATATATTGGGAAAGTCTTCCCATGTCTGTAATATCATTTTAGTGGCTACATGCAGGGTTCCATCGTGCAGATCTACTTATTCTACTTTAGAAGTTGAACTTTTAGAAGTTTGTATTTCACACCACTTTTTGATGTTGTGAGGTGAAGGTGAAGGTGATTCTGGGATGGAAGGAGAGATAGTATTAGGTTTACCATCAGTTTTAATGAGATGATAGCTTGCTCAGGCTATGATAGCCTGAAGATTCTCACCAATATTTATCTTCATTTTATTTTTATTCTGTGAACGAGGAACAAGATTCTGAAAGATTAGCTTGCTGTTTAGGATAAAAGAAAACTATTTTCATTAGTGGCATGTTCACAGCACTGACACTGGCTTTTCTTTGACACGTTTAATTTCTCTGTATTCAGACCATTTAGCCGGCAGATATCGGAAATGTAGCTGAAGAATGCGGATTATCATTTGATGGTATTTATTAGAACTCTGTGGAAAAAAAGGGTAAAGGGAACCGCTTCCGCAGCGAGCAGGGTTCGAACCTGCGCGGGGAGACCCCATTGGATTTCAAGTCCAACGCCTTAACCACTCGGCCATCGCTGCCACGGCGAAAGGAGGAAGGCGGAGACACTTTAGTGTTAAAACTGAGCACATGCGCAGCAGACACGCTAGTGGGCGGGGCCTACAGTCTTCCTGAGGTCCGTTGTGAGAGGCGGCCGGGGCTTACTGCTCAAGTTGCAGGAGCTACCTCGTTAACGCGAAGAAATAATAAAATCTCCCTTAAGTAGTTTAAGTAAACGCCTTTAAGAGAGGATCTTAGAAATCCTTCCCTTCCATGCGCTTGGAAAATCGAAAATCGCCACCCTGCTTAGCTTCTGGTCTCAGACCTGTTGTTTGCCCTCCCGCTTCCTCATTAGGTCACAGAGAGAGATTTGAAACAAAAAAACTCTCTCCTTCAGTGTTGCGGGCCCGCGCCTTGGAAAAGTTCTGCATCTCGGACTGCTCTGACCGCGTTGAGCGCTCCTCAATTTGTGGAATGACTGGGAGGAGTGAGGGAAGGCACGAGCCCTCTGCAGCTGCCCCCAGGCTCGCCCCTCCCAGGCTCTTGCCCAGGCAGTCATCTTTCATTCTCTGCCGATTGACCCCTTCGTTGCTGGCCTCAGTTTTCTCAGTTGACGGGGTGACTTGAAGGTGCTTTGAGAACAAAGTTCTGTTGATTAGGTCTGCATTTTACCTTTAAATGCTATTAATTCCAGCCCCCCGCCCCAACCACACACGTGTTAAGTGTAGCTTCTGCACTGGGTACTTTAACTGCGTTATGTCGTGAAAGTTCTTGGAATCCGGTCGGTCTGTACCCTGGTTTTTACCTCAGAGAACTGAAGGGGGAATGTGGCCGAAGGGTTGGCGCTGGGAATCCCAGGGTGCGTGCAAGCACCTCCTGCTCGCACACTGTGGCGTCCTACTACCAGAAAGTTCTGTCTGTTGGAAGATTTTCAGAAAACCATAGGAGGCCTTTTATTACTTTAAATTTCTGAACCTGTTCAGGGAAACGTAACCATCTTTCTCATGGTAATTTCTCACAGAAATTTTCACAGATCCAGAAATCTTCTGGGTGCGGGCCGGGATTTCATAGTAAGGCAGGAGAACGAATCCTTGCTCTTTGGAAGACCAGTTGTTAAGTGACCTCACTTGAAAGTTGTGTGAATTTTCTTGAGATTTTTTCAGTACCTTTCTCATCTAAACTTTAAAAAAAATTAATTTTTATTGAAGTATAGTTGCTTTACAATGTTGTGTTAGTTTCTGCTGCATAGGAAAGTGAATCAGCCATACATATACTAATATCCACTCTTTGGGTTTCCTTCCCATTTAGGTCACTGTAGAGCACTGAGTAGAGTTCCCTAGTGTGAATATATAGTGTGATTATACACACACACACACACACACACACACACACACACACACACACACACACACGCTACTTTCTCGATTTGTCGCACTGTCTTCTTCCCCACCCTCTTCATGCCCACTTGTCTATTCTCAACCTCTGTGTCTCTATTCCTAGCCTGCAAATAGGTTCATTAGTACTATTTTTCTACATTCCATACATATGGATCTTCCCCATGCAGGGATCGAATCTGCCTCTCTTATGTCTCCTGATTGGAATGTGGGTTCTTTACCTCTAGTGCCACCTGGGAAGCCCCGTGCATTAATATACAGTATTTGTTTTTCTCTTTCTGACTTACTTCACTTTGTATGACAATCTCTAGGTCCATCCACGTGTCTACAAAGGATCCAATTTCACTCATTTTTATGACTGAGTAATTAGTTTCCACTGTATATAGGTACCACATCTTTATCCATTCTTCTGCTGATGAACATTTAGGTTGCTTCCATAATCTGGCTCTTGTAAATAGTGCTTCAATGAACCTTTGGGTGCATGTGCCTTTTTGAATTATGATTTTCTCTGGGTATGTGCCAAGTAGAGGGATTGCTGGGTCATATGGTAGTTTTATTTTTAGTTTTTTAAGGAACTTCCATATAGTGGTTGTATCAGTTTACATTCCCACCAACAGTGCAAGAAGGTTCTCTTTTCTCCACAACCTCTCCAGCATTGTGTGTAGATTTTTAATATGATGGCCATTCTGACAGGTATGAAGTGGCATCTCATAGTAGTTTAGATTTGCATTTCTCTAATAATTAGTGATGTTGAACATTTCTTCATGTGTTTGTTGGCCATCTCCCTTAACTAAGCACTGCACTCAGTATGCCAGCAAATTTGGAAAATTCAGCAGTGGCCACAGGACAGGAAAAGGTCAATTTTTATTCCAATCCCAAAGTAGGGCAATGCCAAAAAATGTTCAAACTACTGCACAATTGCGCTCATTTCACACGCTAGAAAGGGAATACTCAAAATCCTTAAAGCTAGGCTTCAATGGTCCGTGAACTGAGAACTTCCAGATATACAAGCTGGACTTAGAAAAGGCAGAGGAACCAGTGATCATCAACCAGTGATCAACTGCCAACATCTGTTGGATCTAAAAAACGCAAGGGAATTCCAGAAAAACATTTACTTCTGTTTCATTGACTATGCTAAAGCCTTTGACTGTGCGGATTACAACAAGCTGTGGAAAATTCTTAAAGATATGGGACTACCAGACCACCTTACCTGCTTCCTGAGAAACCTGTAGGTAGGTCAAGAAGCAACAGAGCTGAACATGGAACTGGTTTCAAATTGGGAAAGGAGTACATCAAGGCTGTATATTGTCATCCTGCTTATTTAAGTTATATGCAGAGTATATCATGCGAAATGCCAGGCTGTATGAATCACAAGCTGGAATCAAGACTGCTGGGAGAAATATCAATGACCTATGACACCACCGTTATGGCAGAAAGCAAAGAGGAACTAAAAAGCCTCTTGATGAAAGTGAAAGAGGAGAGTCAAAAAGTTGACTTAAAACTCAACATTCAAAAAACTAACATCATGGCATCCAGTCCCATCACCTCATGTCAAATAGATGGGGAAACAATGGAAACAGTGACAGATTTTATTTTCTTGGGCTCCGAAATCTCTGTGGACGGTGACTGCAGCCATGAAGTCCAATGATGCTTGCTCCTTGGAAGAAAAGCTATTACAAACCTAGACAGCATATTAAAAAGCAGAGACTTCACTTTGCTGACAAAGGTCTGTCTAGTCAAAGCTATTGTTTTTCCAGTAGTTGTGTACAGATGTGGAAGTTGGACCATTAAGAAGGCTGAACACCAAAGAACTGATGCTTTCAAACTGTGGTGCAGGAGAAGACTCTTGAGAGTCCCTTGGACAGCAAGGAGATCAAACCTGTCAATCCTAAAGGAAATCAGTCCTGAATATTCATCGAAAGGACTGATGCTGAAGCTGAAGCTCCAATACTTTGACCACTTGATGTGAAGAGCTGACTTATTGGAAAAGACCCTGATACTGGGAAGGATTGAAGGCAGGAGGTAAAGGGGACAACAGTGGATGAGATCATTGGATGGCATTACTGAGTCAATGCATATGAGTTTGAGCAAACTCTGGCAGGTGGTGAAGGACAGGGAAGCCTGGTGTGCTGCAGTCCATGGGGTTGTAGAGTCGGACACGACTTGAGGGACTGAACAACAACTTAACTAAAATAAGGTACTAAGTGTCTAAATCTATTAATTGTGGATGAGAAGCAAAATACTTGAGAATTGTAAGAATAAGTTTTATCTAATTTGAGATTTTGCTTTTAAAAAATTTATCTTTTTAAAAAAAATTTATCTTTTTGATTTTAATTTGGCAGAGCTACATGGGTGCTCTCAGTTTCTTTATCAATACTATATAAGAGCAAAGTTATTCCTGACATTTCCAGGCATAACTTTTATCATGTATATTAACATTTACTTTTGTATCATGTATGCACATGTACTTTTATCATGTATATTAACATTTATATTAACGTTTGCTTTTCTAGTAGACACTATCCTAGAAGAAATAAAACTTTGTCTTTTTATCTCTTATATTCTATGTATGCTGAGATAACCTATAATTTTATCTTACTATTTATTGGTTCTATCTTGAAGTCTTTTTAAAACTCCTTTCTTCTGTGTTGTTGAATGATAATATTTATGGAAAGTTCTTACTCTTTCCTAACTTCCCCTTTTAAGAATTTTCTTCACTTGCTTAAACACTCGACAGTAATGGGAGTTGATTATGGTTAAAATAGTTCAATCAGAAATTCTACTGAGGGTTTTTGTGTGTTTGTGTGGGAGAAAGGAATGCTGCGAAGGGAAAGAATATTACAAAATTAACGTGCATTTGGTAAGAACAATTGTGATTAATTTTTCTTTGCATCATTTGAAAAATGAAATACCTAGATTTAATGTTATTTTGATGATTATGATTTTTGCTTTGCATTTTCAGCTTCTTTGAGTTACTGTAGGCTTTTACTTTTCACTTTTGCACGTTGAAGAAGGAAATGGCAACCCTCTCCAGTGTTCTTGCCTGGAGAATCCCAGATATGGGGGAGCCTGGTGGGCTGCCATCTATGGGATCACACAGAGTCAGACACAACTGAAGTGACTTAGCAGCAGCAGCAGCAGCAGCAGGCTTTTAAAAAGCTTAAATTGCCTTTTAAAATGATTTGTCATATTGCTAAAATGAGCCAGGAGGTCAAATTTATTACAGGTTTTATTTTTTAAAAGTGTGAATTTCTAAATTAGTTCTTTTTCAGCATTAGCTCTTTAGCAATGCCATTTAATGCAGTGAGTGGCAAGTAACAGAAAAAAAGTAAAATACATATCTTTCAACCCAATCATGATATCAGCATGTTATCATTCATGACAATAACATCATAAAAATTTGATTTTCAACTGTGGACATTTTAGTTTATAAAAGTCCCCTGTGATTCTGGTTGCCTCCTACTCCATATCACTCCCAGATTTTGTTCCTTTATGTGGTAGTTTTTATTAAGCTAATTTGCATGTGAAACTTTCTTGATGCCACTTTCAGAAGCAGAATACTGAGAGGGATGGGGCATATGTTTGGGAGCAGTGTGACATTTCTTTGTCCTTTTATAACAAAGCAAAACTTAATTTGAATTATTTTGATGATCCCCCTTCCCAATTTTAATAAATCAGAATTTAAATGTTGGAATAACATTAGAGCTAGTCCAATCCTTTTATTTTCAGATAGGAACTGTGGCCCATGAGTGGTTGCCCAAGGTCACACGTCTAATTAGTGGCAGATTCAAGATTATAATTTGTTATATTAGCCTACTTTGTTGACTAGATTTTGTTACCCTCATGTTTTCTTTGTTAGTCTCTGGCTCAGTGACATGTATTTCTAGAAGTGTGTATATGGAAGTGTGCATGCATGCTCAGTTGTGTTGACTCTTTTTGACCCCATGGGCTGTAGCCTGCCAGTCTCCTCTATTCATGGGATTTTCCAGGCAAGAATACTAGAGTGGGTTGCCATTTCCTTCTCCAGAGTATCTTCCCAACCCAGGGATCGAATCTGTGTCTCTTGCATTGGGAGGGGGATTAGGGAGCCAACAGTAGGGAAGAGTTGTGAGTTGAACCTTGAAAGCCTATGAAATGTCAGATACTGAATATATTGTGGTGGGTAATTTTTGCTCTTCTTTTTTCCAGTATGCATCCTCCAAACTGATGATGACACTTCAATTGCACTTAAGGAGGATGAATCCTCCCCCATTGGATGTGAACTTACTTCACCTGTTAGTCAAGGTATTCCATCCTGCTCTAGTTAAGGGGCAGGTGTGGGACTTGGTTTTCTGTTGCTGAATAATAGGTTATCACAAACTTAGTGACATAAAAAACATGAATTTGTTATCTTATGTTTCTGTGGGTCAGGTGTATGGTCACGGGTTGACTGTGTCCTCTGCTTGGGGTCTCACCAGTTTTCAAGGTGCTGACTGAGACTTTGCTCTCATCTAAGGCTTGGGATCCTCTGCTAGGATCACTCATTGTTACCAGAATTCAGCTCCTGTGGTTTCAGGCCTGTTGGCTGTCAGTGGAGGACCTTTCTCAGTTCCCAGAGGCTGCCCACTTACCTTGCCATGTGGCCCTCTCTACAATATGGTAGTTGGGGTTTTCAAGGCCAGCAGGAGAAAACTGCTCTCTAGTTTACTACAGTAAAGTTTTATATGATATAATGTAATCACTGCAGTGACTATTGCATCATATCACAAATCCTGCTCAAGTGGGGGCAGGATCTGTGTACAGTGGGGACAGGGATCTGGGGAACTATCTTTGAATTCTGTCCACCAGACAGCTCAAGCTGGGCCAGTCAGACTCTCTCAGAATCCCTGTTCTTTCCATTATACAATCGTATTTTTATGAGCATCCTACATAGCACACAGCCAGCAAAGGTCCATCTAGTCAAAGCTACAGTTTTTCCGGTAGTCATGTATGGATGTGAGAGTAGGACCATAAAGAAAGCTGAGTGCCAAAGAATTGATGCTTTTGAACTGTGGTGTTGGAGAAGACTCTTGAGAGTCCCTTGAACGGCAAGGGGATCCAACCAGTCAATCCTAAAGGAAATCAGTGCTGAATATTCACTGGAAGGACTGATGCTGAAACTGAAATGCCAAAATTTCGACCTTCTGATGCGAAGAACTGACTCATTGGAAAAAACCCTGATGCTGAGAAAGATTGAAGGCAGGAGGAGAAGGGGATGACAGAGGATGAGATGGTTGGATGGCATCACTGACTCTATGGACATGAGTTTGAGTAAGCTCTGGGCATGGGTGATGGACAGGGAAGCCTGGCGTGCTGCAGTCCATGGGGTTGTGAAGAGTCAGACACGACTGAGCTACTGAACTGAATTGAACACAGCACGCTCATATGGGAACCAATGATAGGTAATCAGAGTGTGGAAATTTTAACTTAGCTGCTTTGTGTGCTTTTGTACTTCATTTAAAAAGAATAGAATTGGTAACAACTACAGAGTTCGAGAAGCTTAGCCACCATTCAAGATTCTTGAATTTAATTCTATACTGACTGGAGAATAACCCTAGCTGTACATTTGTAACAACATATGTAAGGGGCTTAGTTCAGAATGGCCAAAAAATTTACTGATTTATTGGTAGCAAAACCCTGATGAAAATTTAGTTGTTAAATTACAGGCATCTTGAAAAGTGATGTAAATAATTCTCATGAAAATTATTCCTTTGCAGATGACTGTATTTTTGCATGTATGTGTGCTCAGTTGTGTCTGACTGAGTCTCCGTGGACTGTAGCTTACTAGGCTCCTCTGTTTATGGGATTTCCCAGGCTAAAGAATACTGGAGTGGGTTGCCATTTCCTCCTTCAGGGGATCTTCCCAGGGATGGAACCTGTGTCTCTTGCATCTCCTGCGTTGGCAGGCAGATTCTTTACCACTGAACCACTTGGGAAGTCACCAATTGTACTTTTGAAGTCTAAGCAATTAGTTATGGATTGCTTTTTGATTATTATATTGCTTATATGTATATATTTTGAAGGAGACTGGAGATATATCCTAGTAAGGACTAGAACAATTTATTGGTAGGATTTTCCTACCTAATCAGTCCTCTAATGCCATGTCAACTAAGAAATAAAGTCAAGAATGATGGAATCCTCTTTTCTTGAAGGGTATGATGCTAGTATGATATTCGGTCTTGAGTTCTCAATAGTAGCACCTACTGATTTTGAAACAGCAGAGATCTAGATCTACCAAAGACATCTTAGTGTACTTTTAAAGTCCAATTAAATATCAAAAGGGCAGAATAAATTTATTAAGGATGAAATCTTCACCCAGCTTATTTATAAGAATTGAGTTGCCTTATAAAACTCTCTGGACTGGCTCTCTCTATAGAATTGATGGTACTGGGGTTTCCAAGTGGGATTTTTTAAAAAAATTATTTTTTAAAATTTATTTTTAATTGGAGAATAGTTGCTTTACAATTCTGTGTTGGCTTCTGCCATACAACAGTGTGAATCAGTCATGAGTATCCACATCTCCCTCCCGTCTTGAGTCTCTCCCTCCGCCCCTTACCCAGTCCCACCCTCCAGGTTGTTACTCCAAGTGGTTTTTATAAAGGCAATTGATTTTATGAACAGAGGTCATAAAAATAATTTTATGAATTATATAAAAATACAGCTATGATCACTGCATTATAGTTAGAATTGACTGGGAAACAACTCACAGACCAGTTTTCTTTTAACTTTAAGGAACTATAACTTTAACACTGTCCTGGTTCTTTGTAAAAGAATGCTGTCTCTTACTAATTCTAATTTCTCTTTGGGGCTATAAGCTTATGCATTAAATATACAAATCTTTCTTCTAAAGCCATGTTTTGGGGTTGTTTAACAGAAATACATAACTAAGAATTCAATCCCCCATGCCCATAACTAGATTCCTTTGCTCTCCTTTCCATGTTTCTGTCAAATGTTTCCTGTTCACCCAGTATGTTGGAAAGTACTTATGATTCATGAAAATGCCTAACAGAGTGCTTAATTTTTTAGTAGGTACTTGATACATGATAGTTATCTTTTTATTATGAAAACAATGTAACAATGTTATAAAAAGTTTTAAGAAATAGAAAAAACCCTGACCCGTTTAAGCCTTTTTGTGTATCTCTGCTTTATTTTTCCCCTTACACTTACATAGGTTTTTGCATAGTTTTAATTGTGTATGTGACAATTTTTCTGCTTTTGTTTTGTTGAGATAAACTCATATAACATAAAATTCCCTATTTTAACCATTACAGTACATGTCAGGGGCTTCCAGTACATTCATTATGTGAAACCATGACCATTATCTATTGGGCTAGCCAAAAAGTTCACTTGGGTTTTTCCGCAATATCTTCCTACAGAACATTTTCATCATCCTAGGAGGAAACCCTGTACCCATTAAACAATCACTCCCTACTCTTTCCTGGCAATCAATAATCTGTTTCTGTCCCCATCAGTTCAGTTCAGTTCAGTCGCTCAGTCGTGTCCAACTCTTTGCGACCCCGTGGACTGCAGCACACCAGGCTTCCCTGTCCACCACCAACTCCAGGAGCTTACTCAAACTCATGTCTATAGAGTCAGTGATGCCATCCAGCCATCTCATCCTCTATCATCCCCTTCTCCTCCTGCCTTCAATCTTTCTGAGCATCAGGGTCTTTTCCAATGAGTCAGTTCTTCACATCAGGTGGCCAAAGTGTTGGAGTTTCAGTCTCAGCATCAGTCCTTCCAGTGAATATTCAGGACTGATTTCCTTTAGGATTGACTGGTTGGATCCCCTTGCTGTTCAAGGGACTCTCAAGAGTCTTTTCCAACACCACCGTTCAAAAGCATCAATTCTTTGGCGCTCAGCTTTCTTTATGGTCCAACTCTCACATCCATACATGACCACTGGAAAAATCATAGCTTTGACTAGACAGACCTTTGTTGGCAAAGTAATGTCTTTGCTTTTAAATATGCTGTTGAGCTTGGTCATAGCTTCTCTTCCAAGGAGCAAGCGTCTTTTAATTTCATGGCTGCAGTCACTGTCTGCAGTGATTTTGGAGCCCCCCAAAATAAATTATGTCACTGTTTCCACTGTTTCCCCATCTATTTGCCATGAAGTGATGGGACCAGATGCCATGATCTTAGATCTGTCCCTATAGGTTTGCCTATTCTGTACATTGCATATAAGTGGAATCATATGATATGTGGATTTTTATGTCTAGCTTTTTTCACTTAGCATACCATTTTCAAGGTTGTATGTGACTATACCATACATCACTACTTTATTTTTTAATTTTTTTGTGTGTTTTGACAGTAATTTTCTGTGTTGCCTTTAAAAGATTGTGACAAAATATGCATAACACAAAATATGCCATTTTAACTATTTTTAAGTGTACAATTCAGGATTCAGGGACACTGAAGGCAATTACAGTGTTGTACAACCAACCACTATCCATTTCCAGAACTTTCTCATCATCCTGAATGGAAATTCTGTGCTTATTAAACAATAACTCCTCATTCTTCCCTCTCCTCCTCAGTTCTTGGTAACCTCTCTTCTTTATGTCTCTACAGGTACCTTGTATAGGTAGAATCAGGCAATATTTATCTTTTTGTGTCTGACATATTTCACTTAACTTAATATTTCCAAGGTTTATCCATGTTGTATCATGTATCATAATTTCCTTTCATTTTTGGCAGAATAATATTCCATTGTGTGTATCTAGTACACTGTATTTTGTTTATCCATTTGTCTAATGATGGATATTGGGTTGTTTCTAACTTTTGGTTATTGTGAATAATGCTGCTGTCAACAGTGGTGTACAAGTATCACTTCGTTTCTTTTTCAGGTTGAATGATAATGGCGTTGTATAGGTATACTGCATTTTGTTTCTCTAATCACCATTGGGTTGTTTCTACTTTTTGGCTATATTTATGAATAATTCTGCTATGACATTTGTGTACAAGAATTTGAACATCTGTTTGCAGTGCTCTTGAGTAGATACCTGGGAGTGGAATTGTGGGGTCATAGGGTAATGTTATGTTTAACTTTGAGAAACTGCCAAACTGTTTTGCAGTGGCTGCATCATTTTACACTTTTACACATTACTGTCATCAGTCATGTATGGGGGTTCCAATTTTTCTACATACTAGCCAACACTTATTTTCCATTTAAAAAACTATTGTATCTTAATATATGTAAAGTGGTACCTCACTATAAGTTAGATTTATATTTCCCTAATGACTAATGATGTTGAACTCTTTCCATGTGTTTATAGGCCATTAGTATATCTCCTTTGAAAAAAAGTCTTTGTAAATCCTTTGCCTAGTTTTTAAAATCAAGATTTAATTGATGTATAAAATTGTGTAGGTTTAAATACACAGTGTTTTGATTTGACACATGTGTATATTGCAATATGATTACCATTACAGCATTAGGTAACACCTATATCATGTCACATAATTATTATTTCATTTTTTATGGGAAGAATAATTAAGATCTAGTCCCTTTGAAATCTATAACACAGTGGGTTTCCTATAATCACTGTTGTACAGCAGATCTTTAGGACTTTTGTCCAGTGGCAAGTTTGTTCCCTTAAATAACATCTCCCCAATTTCCCTACCCCTGAGCCCCTGGTAACCACCATTCTACTCTCTATTTTTATGAGTACAGCTTTAAAAATATTCCACATATTGGTGACATCATACAGTACTTGTTTTTCTTTGTCAGAGAAAGATATTGCTTAACATAATGCCCTCAAGGTCCATCTGTGTTGTCACAAATTCCTTTGCCTTTTTTTGATCTAGATTTTTGTGGGTTTTTTTTTTTTTTGCTGTTGATTGACATAACTTAAAACTATATCATATTGTCTGTTTCTGTCACTGTGGTTATTATTTTAATGGTTACTTGATAGTCTGAGTAGATGTATTATATTTCATTTTCTTATTCTTTCATCTCTCAGTCTTCTAATTAAATATCACTTCCAGGCTGTACTTTCTTATTTTATCCTGTTTCTATTTTGCACATATACTCACTCTCAAATTTGAGATATGTTCATACACCGTGTTTCAAAGGGTCCTCTATAGAATACTTGCGCCAGGATTACCCAAGTCAGTGTGTGTGTGTGTGTGTGTGTGTGTGTTTGTGTGTGCAGGGAGGGGGAATATTGAAAATTCACATTTCTGGGCCTTTCTCTAAGCCTTTTATACTAGAATGTGTGGGGACATAGCTTGTCTTTATTTTTATTTTTTTGTGGGGACATTACTTGTCTTTAAGAACAATGGTATATATTATTTGGAAAAATACTATGTATTTTTAATAAAGCTTCTTTTTCCCATTTATCCTATCTTAAAGATATTTCCATGCTGATGGTTAGCCAGCTATGTCATCACTTTCATGTCCATATTGTAGGACATTTAGATTATTTGTAATTATTCATGGTTACAAACCATGTTGCTTGCTTCCTTGTAGTACATGTGTCTTTAAATACTTTACAGGTTATTTCTTTGGGAAAAATCCCTAGATATGCAATTTCTGATTAAAAGTATGTATTTTAAAAAAGATGTTGGTACTTGTTGCCAAATTGTCCTTTAGAGGTGTTTTCCCAATTTGCATACACCCTGGAAGTGTCTTGGTATCTGTTTCTCTGCACTCTTGACTTTCTTATGCCCGGTCTTATTATTCTCTTACATTTTGATAATAAGCAATAAATAGTTTCTCCTTGTTTTGATTAACTGACTGTTATGTGAATTATCCCTTTTGTGATAGGTAAAACCATATTATTTTCTTCTGTTACATTATTCACTTTTTCAGAATCAGATGTGTTTTTGAATCTTTTATTTCTTCATATTTGTCCTTTCTGGATGCTTGTCTTGGATAAGCACTCAATAAGTTTTTATCTGTTTGATTTGAGTTCCCAGAAACAGAAGATTTTTCAACTTTCACTTCCAGATTCAGAACGTATTATATGATTGTTAATGTTTCAGTCCCAATGACCCACTGATTTTGACCACAGTCATAGCCCATCTTCACACAGTTCTTAGGTTCTTTTTTTTTTTTTTAAAAAAAAAAGACAATTAATTTGAATTAACTAAAATGTAGAATTAATATTTGAACACAGATTAAGGGAATGTTATTGGCCAGAAAAAGAGAAAGGGAAAGAGTTATTTAATAAGGCTCAAGTCTATAAGTGGGTTTTACATAGTTGATAGAAGGAACTGACGCTGCTTCTGGAAGAGTTTGAGCTGGACATAATAAACACAATCCCAGTGTGTTTTTATTTTGTTATGAGACAAAATAAATTCCCTGCTGGAGGGTAAGTGTTTTCTGAAAATCTGTCTCCTTCTTAATGGTCCAGTTGAGGCCTTTTAATGGAAAGGGAAACTTTGAAGAATAAGGACTGTGACTTCTTCTTTTGTATTGTTTAAAGGGCAGCATCAAATTTAGGTTCTGGCCACCAGGAAGCTCCCCAAAATGTTCACTTATAAGTGTTACTAAAACATCAGTGGCAATGTAATGGGATGGATAAAATGGTGTTTTCCTGAATGTCTCTCAGGAAGAAAAGTAAATATGACAGGAAACACTAAAACACTTGAAATGATGGGAGGCACTAATAATGGGATATTTGTGGGCAACATGCTCCAACAATGAAAGATGTTGCTAAACTATTATCTAAGGAAGATGTGTTCAGTTAGATACTTTCCAAGGAAGGTGGGTCCAATCTTCCTTTGCTGAGTGCTGAGTCACTTCAGTTCAGTCGCTCAGTTGTGTCCAACTCTCTGCGAACCCATGGACTGTAGCAAGCCAGACATGCCTGCCCATCACCAACTCCCGGAGCTTGCTCAAACTCATGTCCATTGAGTCGGTGATGCCATCCAACCATCTCATCCTCTGCTATCCCCTTCTCCTCCTGCCTTCAGTCTTTCCCAGCATCAGGGTCTTTTCCAGTGAATTAGTTCTTTGCATCATGTGGCCAAAGTATTGGAGCTTCAGCTTCAGCATCAGCCCTTGCAATGAACACCCAGGACTGATCTCCTTTAGGATGGACTGGTTGGATCTCCTTGCTGTCCAAGGGACTCTCAAGAGTCTTCTCCAACACCTCAGTTCAAAAGCATCAATTCTTCAGCACTCAATTTTCTTTTTAGTCCAACTCTCACATCCATACATGACCACTGGAAAAACCATAGCTTTGACTAGATGGACCTTTGTCAGTAAAGTAATATCTCTGCTTCTTAATTTGCTGCCTAGGTTAGTCATAGCTTTTCTTACAAGGAGTAAGTGTCTTTTAATTTCATGGCTGCAGTCACCATCTGCAGTGATTTTGGAGCCCAAGAAAATAAATTTGGTCACTGTCTCCACTGTTTCCCCATCTATTTGCCATGAAGTGACCAGATGCCATGATCTTCGTTTTTGTGAATGTTGAGTTTTAAGCCAGGTTTTTGACTCTCCTCTTTCACCTTCATCAAGAAACTTTTTGGTTCGTCTTCACTTTCTTCCATAAGGTGTTGTTATTTGCATATCTGAGGTTATTGATATTTCTTCCAGCAATCTTGATTCCAGCTTGTGCTTTACCAAGCCTGGCATTTTTCATGATGCACTCTGCACGTAAGTTAAGTAAGCAAGGTGACATACTCACCTTTTCCAATTTGACGTACTCTTTTCCCAATTTGGAACCATATTGTTGTTCCTTGTCTGGTTCTAACTGTGCTTCTTCTTCTTCTTTTTTTTTTTTTCTAACTGTGCTTCTTAACCTGCATACAGATTTCTCAGGGGGCAGGTAAGGTGGTCTGATATTCCTCTCTCTTTAAGAATTTTCCACAGTGTTGTGATCCACACAGTCAAAGGCTTTAGCATAGTCAATGAAGCAGAAGTAGATATTTTTCTGGAACTCTCTTGCTTTTTCTATGATCCAATGGATGTTGGCAATTTGATCTCTGATTTCTCTGCCTTTTCTAAATCCAGCTGGAATATCTGGAAGTTCACGGTTCACATAATGTTGAAGCCTAGCTTGGAGAAACTGAGTAGGAAGCACAAGTTTAGGGCAAGAACTGAATTGTTTTGAGCAATAGAAGAGAATATATACCATCATAATTCCTCCTTGTGGCCCTTCTCCAAGCCAAAGACAGCTTCTTCCCTAAATGTTGGATCAATGCACTGAGGTGGGATGTGGGTTTGATCTAGGAATGGAGAGTAAGTTGCAAGTGAGTGAGTGATACAGAATTCCACTGTAGATGTATATTGTATTTGAAATGCCTTTGACACATTCAAATAGATTTTCGTGATTTGAACTGGTACTCTTTCAGGAAAAATAAAATCTTTTGAACTCAAAGTATAGTAGCAATTTTTCAAAGAAAATTTTTATGGGCCATTTTATTCTTTAATCTGAACTTCTCCAAAATGGAACTTTCAGTTCAGTTCAGTTCAGTTCAGTCACTCAGTCATGTCCGACTCTTTGCGACCTCATGAATCGCAGCACGCCAGGCCTCCCTGTCCATCACCAACTCCCGGAGTTTACCCAAACTCATGTCCATCTAGTCGATGATGCCATCCAGCCATCTCATCCTCTGTCGTCCCCTTTTCCTCCTGCCACCAATCCCTCCCAGCATCAGGGTCTTTTGCAATGAGTCAACTCTTTGCATCAGGTGGCCAAAGTATTTGAGTTTCAGCTTCAGCATTAGTCCTTCCAATGAACACCCAGGACTGATCTCCTTTAGGATGGACTGGTTGGATCTCCTTGCAGTCCAAGGGACTCTCAAGAGTCTTCAACACCACAGTTCAAAAGCATCAATTCTTTGGCACTCAGCTTTATTTACAGTCCAACTTTCACATCCATACATGACCACTGGAAAAACCATAGCCTTGACTAGATGGACCTTTGCTGGCAAAGTAATGTCTCTGCTTTTTAATATGCTGTTTAGGTTGGTCATAACTTTCCTTCCAAGGAGCAAGCGTCTTTTAATTTCATGGCTGCAAGCACCAACTGCAGTGATTTTGGAGCCCAGAAAAATAAAGTCTGACCCTGTTTCCACTGTTTTCCCAACTATTTGCCATGAAGTGATGGGAAGAAATGCCATGATCTTAGTTTTTTGAATGTAGAGCTTTAAGCCAACGTTTTCACTCTCTTTCACTTTCATCAAGAGACTTTTTAGTTTCTCTTCACTTTCTGCCTAAGGGTGGTGTCATCTGCATATCTGAGGTTATTGATATTTCTCCCGGCAATCTTGATTCCAACTTGTGCTTCTTCCAGCCCAGCGTTTCTCATGCTGTACTCTGCATATAAGTTATATAAGCAGGGTGACAATATACAGCCTTGATGTACTCCTTTTCCTATTTGGAACCAGTCTGTTGTTCCATGTCCAGTTCTAACTGTTGCTTCCTGACCTGCATGTAGGGTTCTCAAGAGGCAGGTCGGGTGGTCTGGTATTCCCATCGCTTTCAGAATTTTCCACAGTTTATTGTGATCCACACAGTCAAAGGCTTTGGCATAGTCATAAAGCAGAAATAGGTATTTTTCTGGAACTCTCTTGCTTTTTTGATGATCCAGTGGATGTTGGCAATTTGATCTCTGGTTCACTGATTTTTAAATTAAAATTTTATTTATTTTTGCTCTATTTGTTTATTTATCTGTGTGGCTGCACTAGGTCTTATTTGCAACATGTAGGATCTTCTATCTTCATTGCAGCGTACGGGGTTTTTGTTTTTTTAATTTATTTACAGCTTGCAGGATCCTTTTAGTTTTGGCATGCGAACTCTTAGTTGCATCATGTGAGATCTAGTTCCCCCACCAGGGATTGAACCCCGGTTCCTGCATTGAGAGAATGGAGGTTAGCCACTGGACCACTAGGGAAGTCCCTAAATTAAAAATTTAAATAAATGTGTGTAATACAAGTACACTGGTAATTCATTACAGTTCCTGCTGAATTATTATATTTTCATTTTGAGCAAATACCTATATCACGTAACTAGCCATTTACATTTTTTGACTACGTAATGGGCATCACGGGACTGTGAACCTGCTATTGTTCCTATCTCTGTGCATTTCTCCCATAACACTGTTCCAAGTTTGGTATGTTTGCTCTCTGATCATTTAGGAGCTGGACTTGTTTGCTTAACTGCACAATTTTATTGGAGTCTTGAGAGGAAGAGAAGATAAGGGTGTGCTCAATTTGCCATCTTTAACCTATTTCTTAATCTTTTCTTGATAAGTTATAGTGCACAGTTTTAATAGTCAGGTCTTATAGAGTTATATGGACAAATAAAAAGATAATGAGAAACTAATATGTTGTGTGAGAGATTGTAAATTAGAGGATATTTTATCTAATTTCATACTCTATTAGAATATCTCGGTTATAAAACCACTGCCCATTTTTGTATTGTTGGCTCATTATTTGTAAATAATGTAGTAAGAAATAAGGCCATTCTATCACTGATGGGCTCTGAAATGAAAGGTTATATCTTTTTTTAAACCCTATAGCACAGTGCATTTTTAATTAGAAGTTATATCATTAGTAAGCGCTCAGAACACAAAGTGACTTCTTAGTTTGGGTGAAATTAGTAACGCAAGGTTTTTACTCATCAAGAAGATAAAGTCAACAATGGTTGTAAAAATTATGATTTTTGAGATTTTATGACACTTTCTTTTTGAAAACTGTGTACCATTCAGATGTATGTGTAAAGTTTTACTTAGAAATTTTTGAGAATTTCTCTAGAAGTACTAATAACATGTGTGAAGTCAGAGTGGGACTGTCACTCCAAGAGAGAGGGGAGAGTAGATGAAGAAACAGGTGGGTTGGGGAAAGCAATCTAATTAAAGCCTGAAAGGTTTTTGCTGAACCAAGAAGATGCCGGGATTCTTGGCCTCCAGAGAAGAATTCAATCCAGGGCCAGAGATGAGGCTTCATCACTCAGATCTTTTGTGTAATAGAGTTTTATTAATGTGTGAAAAGGATAGAGAAAGCTTCTGACATAGACATCAGAAAGGGGCAGAAAGAGTACCCCCTCACTAGTGTTAGCAATGAAGTTATATACTCTTAATTAGTTATTCAGTTCAGTTCAGTCGCTCAGTTGTGTCTGACTCTTTGCGACCTCATGAACTGCAGCACTCCAGGCCTCCCTGCCCATCACCAACTCCCGGAGTCCACCCAAACCCGTGTCCATTGTGTCGGTGATGCCATCCAACCACCTTATCCTCTGTCATCCCCTTCTCCTCCTGCCCTCAATCTTTCCTAGCATCAGGGTCTTTTCAAATGAGTCAGCTCTTCGCATCAGGTGGCCAAAGTATTGGAGTTTCAGCTTCAGCATCAGCCCTTCCAATGAACACCCAGGACTGATCTCCTTTAGGATGGACTGGTTGGATCTCCTTGCAGTCCAAGGGACTCTCAAGAGTCTTCTCCAACACCACAGTTCAAAAGCATCAATTCTTTGGCACTCAGCTTTCTTTATAGTCCAACTCTCACATCCATACATAACCACTGGAAAAACCATAGTCTTGACTAGACGGACCTTTGTTTACAAAGTAATGTCTCTGCTTTTTAATATGCTGTCTAGGTTGGTCATAACTTTCCTTCCAAGGAATAAGCGTCTTTTAATTTCATGGCTGCAATCACCATCTGCAGTGATTTTGGAGCCCAGAAAAATAGTTATTACAGTGAATCAAAGAATGTCCGGAGGTTGTAAAGATCTTACTAGACCCACTCCCATAATTTAGATTTTAAGATAACAAGATTAACCAGAAGGTGTTTTTTTCCCAGACAGTTTCCCAGAAACTGTCCTCAAGCAGGATACATTATTATTATATAATCCTAAGGAATGTAGAGGAAAAAAAAGTTTGTCCTTTCCTCCTCCTTGAGAATTCCAGACCCCTCTCTCTTTGGGGACCCCCAGACTTCTTATCAACCTGCCTAGGAATTGACTCTCTCAATACTTTTGAGAGTTTAGCATTGAAGATTGTTTGGCCATTGGATTTATATATAAGAAATGTAATATTTTCCTTTTGAAAGTTTTCTTTCTTTTGTAAAATGTCAGGAGCAAGAATCTTAAAAGGACGTGGACATTGTGAAAGTTGTCTTGCTGATTTTTGTTTTTGCTTTTATGTATTTTTTTTTTTTGTTACTGAGGTGAAAAAGACAAAACAAAAATTACTCATTTTATTTGTTTATTTTTTGCTGTGTTGGGTCTTCATTGCTGGGCAGACTCTAGTTGTGGTGAGTGAGGGCCACTCTTGGTTGTGGTGCGCTGGCTTCTCACTTCTCTTGATGTGAGCGTGGGCTCTAAGAGCATAGGCTCAGTAGTTGTGGTGCATGGGCTCAGCTGCTCCGCAGCATGTGGGATCTTCCTGGACCAGGGATCAAACCTGTGTCTCCTGCATTGGCAGTCAGATTCTTTACCACTGAGCCACCAAGAAAGCCCCCGAATTAGCCATTTTAAAGTGAACAATTCAGTAGCATTTAGTACTCTCATAGTGTTGGGCAACCATCACCACTTTCTAGTTCCAAAACATTTTTATCATCCCCAAAGGTTGCCCAATCTTAATATGGGTACTTTTTCTAGAACATAAACTGGTACACTGGCTTCAAAATTTGTTCTTAATATATTAGCCACCATGGAAATAAGCCAGATTATTCTTTTCTGACCATGCAATTCCTTTAGAGCTTCACTTTATACAGTTTATAGTTTTCTTGTCAGAAGATCTCAAAAGGATATTAATGTCCTTCCTTCCTATCATGTTCTTTGAATCTAGTTATGTAGAAATTAAATCAGAACAGAGTGTTCAAAAACTTAGAATAACGTTTTATTTATTATTTTTGTTTTAGGACATTTAGAAGTGTACTGCTATAGGACTTTGAAAATGCAGGCTGCTGAGTAGGCAAATCTCATAAAGAATGGTTCATTTAGCAAATGAGTTAATAGATCTGTAAATGTTTTGCTTTTCTTTTTTTTTTTTACCAGCACATATGCTCTCATTTGTCATATGCTGTAGGATGATCATCACTGTCATTCTGTGATGGAGATTCTCCTTTGAACAGGGCTTAAAGTGGGTAGAATTTTATGGAGAATGATTTCTGGTACCATTGTCGGGGGTGGAAGAGAAGGGAATAGGGAAAGGGTCAGAGAATGCTTTTAGCTTTTCATTTTCTCCTAAAACTCTATTTTTAAAAATTAGATATCCTGCCTTCAAATTTCTGCTTTTCTTATTATCTAGCTGTTTATTTTGTAAATGAGATTTAGAAATGAATAAGGAAGCTTCAAGGGAAGAAATGTTCTCTCTGGAAGGCAGACTCTCATCAGCTTTGGTTAGTCATGGGTAACAGTTAAGCCAAATTTGTTGTTTTATCTACCAATCAAATAAACAGCTACTCTCTTTTTCCTGTTTTAGTGTGGAATAAAATACCACACAACAACAGGTATACCTAATAAATCTATGTAACTGTGGAGATTTATAAAAAAGCACAAAGTTTAATTATACTAATTATGGATAGTAAATTAAATAGAAAACAATAACCAAAGTAGTATAATAAAATAAGTAAAATAAATTACATTTTAATTAAATTATGTATATAAATATATATGTATATGTAACAATTATATGTAATTATTTAAAACAGTGTTTCTTTAAGTGTGAGTCCCAGACCAGCAGCATTGGCATCACCTAGGAACTTGTCAGAACTACAGAATCTATTGATTCAGAAACTCTAGGGGTGGGATACAGTAAGCCCTTTTTTAATAAGCCCTCATGGTGGTTCTTTATTTTATTTATTTTTAAATTGTGTTTTAAAAACATTATTTATTTGGCTGTGCCAGGTCATAGTTGCAGCATGCAAGATCTTTAGCTGTGGCATGCCAATTCTTAGCTGTGGCATGTGGGATCTAGCTCCCTGATCAAGAATTGAACCTGGGCTCCATGCAGTGGGAGTATAAAGTCTTAACTACTGGACCACCAGGTGGTTCTAATACAGGACTCACATTAAAATTTGGAGAGTGGAGAACTACCCTACTACGCCATGCAATGCAGGAGACTTGGATTCGATCCCTGGGTTGGAAAGATACCCTGGAGAAGGGAAAGGCTTCCCACTCCAGTATTCAGGCCTGGAGAATTCTATGGACTGTATAGTCCTTGGAATCCCAAATTGTCAGACAGGAGTGAGCGACTTTCACTTTCACCCTACTGTTCACTAATAGAGTACCCTCCAGTGTTTTTGCCAAAACTACATTGACAAATTACTGGGCTTGACCTAGAAATCCCGATGTAAAGATGAAAATAAAAGAATTTTTTTTTTTTGTTTTCTAAAATTGTCCTCCCTCAATATTTCTGTAAGGATTTTTTCCTATATACACTTTTACAAATTTTAGAAAATATGATCTATACAATTTGAAACTTTGGTCTTTTTGGACTTACCATTATGGAATAAAAGTACTTTGTAAAAGTCATTAAAAGTATGTTGTAAACATACTATTTAAAGACTGCTTAATAGCTTAGAAGTTCATAATTTCATTCTCTTTATTTTCCACATTTGTACTATGGAAGGTTATCTTTTTAGAAGTTGAGATGAGGGAGCAGTTCCTTGCTTGCAATATTGTATTGTCTTATTATATTGTCTTTGACAATATCTTTTCATATTGTCAAAGAGGCATAGACAAATTTGGTGAAACTGTAAAGCAGACAACTGCTGGTGCCTAAAAATGTTAATTTGTTATAATTTTGTGTTTTCCATTTCATGTCTTCTCCTTCTGAGGCCTCCTTTTCAGGCTTGCATACTTCCTGTCTCCTCAGCTTACTGACCCTTTTGCTGTTCAGTGTCTTTTGGATTTGTTTCTTCCATTAAATATTTTCACAGTCTTCTTCAGCTTCTATCTTAAAACCCTTAAAGGCAGGAATTTGGAGACTATCATAAGTAATTGAACAGGTACTTGACCTACTCCTTGCCTTGGATCTCAGCACAGAGGTGCTTGCTTACTTAAGCATAGGGGTTGATGGAGAACCTGTGGAACCAGACAAACCACCTCAACATTTATTAGCTTTCTGTCTTTGGAAAATAAATACCTTTGAGCTTAGACTAGCTCATCTAACAAACTAATAATCTAACAGTATCTAATTAAATGTGAACATTACATTATACTTAAATTATAATTTATAGATATGAGCATTACATTATATATAAAGTGCTAGAATAATGTCTGACATAAATTCTCAATAACTATTAGATATTGCTATTAGAAGCACTATTAGTGTTTATTTAACTCTAGAGCCATCTTTGTACAGTTGCTGAGATTCTTGGTTTTAGCTTTGCATTTTTGTGACTAATAATGCTTAAGTTATTTACATTTTATGTTAATGGCAAACTGGCTCTACTTTTTCCTACAATTATATTTAACCTTTAAAATTTAAATTTTTATGGAAAAGGTGTTTTAAGAAGGCATTATCTCAGATTCCTATTTTCTTCTTTTTTAAAACTCAAACTTATAAAAATCTCTCTCAGAGGAAGTTATCTTTGGTAAAGTAAGTTTATTTTTATTGTCGTCATAATATTACAACTTTCCTAGAAATTTTCAGGGAAAAACATATATTAGTGTACTATTAATTATAAGCTTATTTAATATTTTTTTGTAATCTGTGAATGTGCTTAGTTCTTAGGCATCGTAACTTAAAATACTAACTGAAAAATAAAGGAAGCACAATTAGGCTTTATTCTTACATTGTATAATTTTGGGGATTTTGGACATATAGTTTATTAACTCCAAGAAAGCTGTTTAGCATGAGTTACTCACTTAAGTGATTATATTTATATTTATCTGTTCTCTCCATGTGCTGAGTGAGCAGTGTGCAATACTTTGGCCTATTACATTTATTCATTTACTTATCAACCTTTTATTGAGTGAATATTATGTGTTAGATACCATGCTTGGTCCTAGGTGGATAAGCATGGGTAAGATATGATAGAGTTCATTTCTTTTGTGGAGAAATATGTGAATGCATAATTTTATGCAATATGTTAAGTTCTATAATAGAGGTATACAGAAAGAAGCATGTGGTTGGTACATTTAACTTGGCATTTAACTTAGTTGGGGAACAAGGACTGATGGTTGTATATGAGGCCAGGCAATTAGGTAAGACTTGTCAGAGAAAATGTTTGTCTGAACTGAGCCAAGTTCAGAGTGGCCCAGGCTGGTATATCTGAGGGAACAGAGAGCAGAGTATAAAAGGAGCACTGTTACCGTTTGTAGACGACATAGGAATCAACCAAGAAATGTAAAACTAAGGAAAGTTCTGTGAGATTGCCAGATATGAAATCGGTCAGTCAGTCAGTTAAGTAGCTCAGTCGAGTCCAACTCTTTGCGACCCTTTGGACTGCAGCACGCCAGATTTGCCTATCCATCACCAACTCCCAGAGCTTTCTCAAACTCATATCCATCAAGTCGGTGATGCCATCCAACCGTCTCATCCTCTGTTGTCCCCTTCTCCTCCTGCCTTTGATCCTTTCCAGCATCAGGGTCTTTTCCAAGGAGTCAGTTCTTCGTATCAGGTGGCCAAAATATTGGAGCTTCAGCTTCAACATCAATCTTTTTAATGAATATTCAGGATTAATTTCCTTTAGGATTGACTGGTTTGATCTCCTTGCAGTCCAAGGGACTCTCAAGAGTCTCCTCCAACACAGCAATTCAAAAGCATCAATTTGTCGGCGCTCAGCTTTCCTTATGATCCAACTCTCACATCATACATGACTACTGGAAAAACCATAGCTTTGACTAGACAGGTATGAGATCTGCTTGCAAAATTAATAGTGCTTCACTGTACCCATCACAGCCAATTAGAAAATATAATAAAAAGATCCATTCACAATGTGACAATATTTCTAATGCATCAAGGAATACACAAAATCTCTGTGGCAAAAACTTTGAAACCCCAAGACATTTAAGCTGAATATTTAAGCTGAATTATTTAAGCTGAATAAATAGAGTAATATCCCATGTTGGGGGCTTCCCAGGTGGCGCTAGTGGTAAAGAACCCGCCTGCCAGTGCAGGTCTACTTAAGAGACACAGGTTGGATCCTTGGGTTGGAAAGATCCCCTGGAGGAGGGCACAGCAAACCACTCCAGTATTCTTGCCTGGAGAATCCCATGGACGGAGGAGCCTGGCAGGCTGCAGTCCATAGAGTTGCACAGAGTTGGACACGACTAAAGCAACTTAGCATGCATGCCCCCCCATGTTGGATGGAACATGTTAATAAATATGTCAATTCTCCCTTAATTAATGTGTAAGCTAATTGCAATGCCAGTTAAAATAATAGTTGGCTTTTTTTTTAAAGAACTTGATACACCTACTATAAGATTTACATGGAATAATAAAGGTATAAGAATAGCTAAGTTAGCCTTAAAAAAGAAGAGCAAAGAGGGGGTATTTATCATACTAGATATTCAGTTTAGTCACTCAGTCATGTCCAACTCTTTGTGACCCCATGGACTGCAGTATGCCAGGCTTCCTTGTCCATCACCAACTCCCGGAGCTTGCTCAAACTCATGTCCATTGAATAAGTGATGTCATCCAACCATCTCATCCTCTGTTGTCCCCCTCTCCTTCTACCTTCAATCTTTCCCAGCATCAAGGTCTTTTCTAATGAGTCAGTCCTTGGCATCAGGAGGCCAAAGTACTGGAGCTTCAGCTTCAACATCAGTCCTTCCAATGAATATTCAGGATTAATTTTTTAGGATTGACTGGTTTGATTTCCTTGTAGTCCAAGGGACTCTCAAGAGTCTTCTCCAGTACCACAGTTCAAAAGCATTGATTCTTTGGTGCTCAGTCTTCCTTACAGTCCAACTCTCACATCCATACATGACTACTGGAAAACATATTAATACATATTCAAAAGCCTTAATATTACACATTTCCACAGCTTTAAAAAATATTTACCTATTTATTTGTGTGTGTCACATCTTAGTTGCACCACAGGGGATGTTTCTTGTGGCCTTTGGGTTCTCTAGTTGTGGTATGCTGGCTTATTTGCTTTGCACCTTGTGGGATCTTAGTTCCTTGACCCGGTATTGGACCTGCGTACTCTCCTTTGGAAGGTAGACTCTTAATCCCCCGACTACCAGGGAAATCCCAATTTTGTGCCTTTTGATAGTGATTTCGCTATCTAAAATGACCCCCACATATGTATAGTGTTCAAGTGCTCTCTAGTGCTCTTAAGTGCAAGGAATCTGTGATGTGTTTTATGGAGAAGATATTTGTGTTACATAAGCTTTTTCAGATATGAGTTATAGGGCTACTGGTCAAGAATTCAAATGAATTTCATTCTGCAAATGAAGGAGGAGAATGTCCTCAAATTCCTTGCAGTAGGAACCCACTAAGGTGGCACCAACCTTGACTTCCACATGGAACAGTACATCTACAAAAATGATGGCATCTAAATCATAGATCTGAAGAGAGCCTGGGAGAAGATTCTGTTGGCAGCTTGTGCGTTGTTGCCATTGAAAACCCAGATGATGTCGGTGTCATATCGTCTAGGAACACTGGCCAGCGAGCTTTGTTGAAGTTTGACGCTGCTGCCGCTGCCACTTCTATTGTTGGCTGCTTCACTCCTGGAGCCTTCACTAACCAGATACATGCAGTGTTCTGGGAGCCATGATTTCTGGTGTTTACTGATCCCAGGGCTGACTACCAGCCTCTCACAGAAGCCTATGTTAACCTGCCTACCATTGCTCTGTGTAACACAGAACTCAGTGGGTCGAATGCAGTGGATGCTCACCTGGGTAGTTCTGCACATGCGTGGAACACCCCCGGAAGTCATGCCTCATCTCTGCTTCTACAGGTATCCTGAAAAGGAAGAGCAGGCAGCAGCTGAGAAGGTGTGACTGAGGAGGAATTTCAGGGTAAATGGACTACTTCAGCTCCAGAGTTCACTTCTCCTCAGCCTGAGGTATTGGACTGGTCGCAAGGCGTGCCGGTGCCTTCTCTGCCTGTTCAGCGGTGCCCCCTGAAGAATGGAGCGCTCAGCCTGCCGCTTCACACAGGTCTGCAGCTCACACTGCTCAGGCCGCGGAAAGGGTGGAAACAGCCACCGAGTCCTCTTAAACTGTTCTTCCTCAAACGCTTAAAATGGAAATTGGGTTGATAGAAGATAAACAGTTGCTAAAAAAAAAGAGAATATATTAAGTAAGATGCTTTTAACAGAAGCACACATAAAACAAGAAGTAAATATTGATCGTAGTGGAAATATTGTGACCACAGACTCACAGCAACTGTATTTCTCCTAGGAGCAATGGTTCACTAGTTCAGTGTTCATGGTGACTTTATAGCATAATTAATGCCAGTCAACTGTATATGTATGTCCAGCATCTAGTCAAAAAAATAAAAAAAATACAGGGAGGTTTAGTAAAAATAATTCACTGTTAGGAAATGGCTAAATTGCCATTGGAGGGCTGAAAATAAGGAAACCAGAGGGAATACAGGCACAGCTATCACCCTTGGGGGAACAAAGGCAAGAAGAGGCGTTCTTAAAACCTTCAAGCTGGTCCAGTGGAGCCAGGACTCAGTTGTCCTAGGAGAGAGTACTGTTGGGATGAAGCAAGCAGACCGGACATTTCTGGGACTGTGAAGGAGCTGAACCTGGAACAGCTATTGCTGATTCAAGGAATGAAGAACCATTGTTGGGCTGAGCTGTATGAACAGCAAGAAAATAGGAAAAAGCAAATTCCACCTACTCTCTTGCCTTCGAGTGTCCTTGGAAGAAGCTAACAGAAAACCAGCTGGTGAAGGAGGGCGTGCTGAGTTCCAGCTCCAGTATCACAGGGCAATAGTAGATTTGGAGCTGAGAGTACTAAAATTTTGGGTTTGTTGGTTACAGTAAGTAACACTATCCTGAGTATTACTACAAGAGTTCTTGTTGCAGTGTTTTTCTTTTTAATTAATTAATTTATTTTTGGACCCATCAACCAGTATGTGGGATCTCAGTTCCATGACCAGCAATTAAACCTGTGCCCCCTATATTGAAAGCATGGAGTCTCAACCACTGGACTGACAAGGAAGTCTCCTGTTCCAGTGTTTTTTATTGTAGGGGAACTGAAGACAAGCAGAGCGTCTATCACTATGAAAGTGTTGTTGTTCAGTTGCTCAATCTGTCTGACTGTTTGCAACCCCATGGACTGCAGCAGGTCAGGCTTCCCTGTTCTTCACCATAGGGTGTGGGAAAAGGGACAATCTTAAGGAGTGGTTGGAGAGTGTAAAGGAAGCTTGCTGGAGAAAGAAGAGCATGGTTTGTTCTTGTTCTAGAGACTGGCAAGTATTCTGGGTATCTGTATGCTTTTACCACTGAAAGATAACCAATCAGAAAAGAAAAATTTATTCTCCTTAGTATATTTATATGCTTTTATTTTGGAATTGGTATTTGGAAAGATAGGGAAATTGGGAGAAAGAAAAGTCTCTTGCCCTTAGAGTATAATAGACAGGCAGATATTACTATTTAAAAGCAACATAATAAATTAATATTTTTACTAGGTGGGTACATAGTTAAATGACTCACATAGAGACTGTAGACCCATTGTCTTATCAAGTATTATGTGCCCTGAGAGATAAAAAGTTTGAAAATAAATTGTAGTCAGAGTACAAATGATATAATTTTATAAAAATAGAATGTGACTAATATGTATTACCTGTTTATGTTTATGGAAACCTCACTTGAGCACTAGCAGACCACAATGTACTGGATATTTAGAAACTTTCCCAAACTACACTATAGAAGAATTTTTAATTGCTAAAAAGAGATTTATTGCATTTGGATACAAGGTTGACCATAGTGGAAGCAGCTGATTTATATGCTAGAACAGGAGCAGCCTTGGAATTGGTGATTTATAGCATAAATCCTGGAAAAGTTATCAGGTTACCTCTTTAAATGGGGTATGGAAAGAAAAGAGCTAAAAACTGGAGTATTGGCCAAACTTCTGTAGCTTCCCAAACATCTAGTCCTTTCAAGAGGATGCTGGGAAAGGGGTAGCCCTGATTTGTAGTGTTTGACAATTTTTGTGCTGTGAATACTCCTAACCATAGCCATTTAAAAATTACATGCATGAAGTCAGTAAATGCAGAATTGGGATTAGATGCTGGCAGTCAGTTCTCTCACCTGTAACTTCATCTTACCCCATAAGAGATGAGATGCCACATGCAACTCACCAGCAGTAGGCTCTTACTTCCATTTGGCCTTTTAGTGATCTGATTCAAGAGTATCATCCCAAGGACCTGCTTTCTAGGCCCATTTGACTCCAAGTGGCTTAAAACATTATAAACCAAGTATCAGCTATAGCAGAAACTTCTGGTTAGCCTCGCCCCTGATTCCCATCACATCTGTGGAAGATAGTTCCTGGCAGGCCATTAACACCCTCACATTGTCAGCGTCACACCACACATCTTCACTGTTTGCAGTGGGGCTTCTCCAATACCGCAGAGGAGAGGGGGAACCCATTCCAAGCCTTGACTTGGATTCTTCCTGAAAGCAAAAGCCTGAGATAGGGACTTGTGTCTAGGTAGTTTATTTAGGTGATAGCACCAGGGAGCAGGGATGAGAGACTGGGCAGGATGAGGAAAAGAGAAAATCATCTTATAAACTTGCATTGTCAGAGTCACTATTGAGTCCAACTGTGACTTAATACGACCCAGAACCTTCTGAGGATTGTGTAAAATGCCCCTTAGAATTCTCTACATGGGGGTCAACTGGAGGGAGCAGTTCACCCTCACTGGTTGTGTCTTAATCCTGGACACTCAATCCTGGGAACGTCTATGGATATGCACATACTGAGTGGGTTCCCCCTCTCCTCTGCGGTATTGGAGAAGCCCAAACCGTGAAGGATGTGTGGTGTGACGCTGACAATGTGAGGCTGTTATGGCCTGCCAGGAACTATCTTCCACAGGTGTGATGGGAATCAGGGGCAAGGCTAACCAGAAGTTTCTGACATAGCTGATACTTGGTTTATAATGTTTTAAAAGGTGGACAAAACATTTATTCACAGTGAAGCTACTATTTAGGGTCGTGAGATTAAATTGCTTATCAGAAAACTGAAAAAATTTTGGGGGAAAATGTAGCTTTTTTCTCCCTTCTCTTTCCTTTTCCTCAAGTAAAACTCTGGGTTATGCAGTGTTTCTGTGTCATAATAAACCCATAGGAAGGATTTTAATCAAGTTCATAAACACTGAATATACATGAGCAAATACATTCATTCATTTAATGAAAACTTAAAGTTAGTTTTTTTTTTTTGCATAATTTCTGACACATAAGTTCCTAGTTTGCACATGGTAAGTGTTAATATTCCTGTATTTGACAATCTGAAATTAAATCTGATTCTGAAAATAAAACATTAAACTCATGTTTGTATTACTGAAAGGAGTAGCCCACCCAAACAAGGATTATTCATATCTAGGTGCCATATAGTAAAGGTTCTGCTTATTCAGCTGACTATTGGCAGTCAGTTAAGATACCTATTCCTAAGAATATTTGTATGAAAAGGGTTCTTACAGCTCAGGACAGGATAAGTATTTGCACTGATCACTTGAGAAGAACTAAACATGTATTATGTAAATACCCTGAATACTTGAGAAGAACTAAACCTTATTATGTGAAGAATGCCTACCCCAAACTTTTTCACCTGTGTAGATTGTAATGTTTGCAATCTATAGCCGTAGTCAGATCCTATTTCCGAATGAATCTACCTTGTAGCTGGAAGCCAGAATTTTAGTCCCATATCTGGTGTGCCTGGCTGAAGCCTGAGCAATTTTGTGTCCATTGAATCATAGCCTTCCATCTAACTTTCCACCACGTTCGTTTAGTCTAGGTGACTGGGTTTCTGCCCAGTGTGCTTGACTGTGGCTCTAACTTATGCCTCAGGTTGGGTGTTTTTAGTTGAACCACCTGAAACAGGGCATTGCCACCATCTAACACAGTGACATTGCTGGGTGGAGGCTCCTGCTGCAGTGCCCCACTCTCTAGACTGTTGGTTCTTAGATATTGTAACTGGTCCTAATTAAATACAAGTTAACTGTATTTCATTAGGCCAGCAAGCTATTTCGATGGGCTCAGCTCTTACTGTTGCTTGGTTCTTTTTCTTGTAACTTGCTCACTGCTAAAATTGAAATAGAGCCTGCCTAAAATGCAATATGCACTGTATACCATTTACTACACAGTTAAAATGATTAAAAACTGTTACTATTTACTTGAAAACTTTATGTTGTTAAAATTTTTATTTCAACACTTGTATTATAAAATGAAGTCTCATATTATTTTAGATACCTAGATTCCAGTAGCTTAAATTCCCACTGCCTTAGTGCCAGAAATCAGCCCCTGATGTGTTTCTGGGTTATTTTTTTTTTTTTTTTTGTTTCTGGGTTATTTTTGAGTCATGCCCAGAGCTGTCTCAGCTGTGTTTAGGCAGAGGTCCATCATGTTTTCCTGTTTCGGATGCCTTGCTATGCTGTCGCACTGCTGCTTTTGTTCTTGTTCTCTAGGTTGATATTCCATCTAATTCAAGAAATAGACCCTTTCCTTAATTTTCTGTAGGATAGCATTTTAACTAAAGTTTATAGAAAAAGGCAGGAAAAAGAAAAGACAGCACATCATAATTATGACAGTAACTGTGGCTATGCTCAAAATCCCATGGCCCTGAAAATGATTTTGATTTTTTTCAAAGCTGCAAGACCAAGTTGTTTCTAGAACTATCAATACAAGATGCTTTGGTGTTTTAATATAGTGAAGGGACTGATAGGGTAGTTAATTAATAAAAGAAATGTCACCCAGGATGTCTGTGCTGGGAATTTTCATTAACAAGTTGTAAAAGAAATAACAAAGTAATCAATGAACTAAAGCAGACATGATTGACTGTAATTACTGTGCTCGTTAAGGTTATTGACTAACAGCAAGATGAGCTGTCAGAGTTGAGGCATGGCACTCTTGAGAAAATTAATCAGAAGAACATTCATTTTAGCCCTTCTGTTTTCACCAAGGCAGTGAAGTTAATGTGTCAGTTTTAGTAGTTCAGAAATAGTTAAATCAAGATTTAAAATTTTAGCATCCACATATTCTGATTAGCATCTAAATACCACATTTGGGTTTACACAAAGTGAAACAGAGGGAGAGGGAGAAATTAAGTGGTAAGTATATAAAGACAGCAAGCAAGACAACTGTAGTTTGTATCAGGGTAATAGCTATAAACATGGAGAGGCAATGGGTTTGAAGGATATTTGAGAAATAAAATTAATAGCATATCATTCTATCATGATGCTGACATCTTTTATTTCTGTATCAAGGCAAATATAACTCCCTCCAGGAAATTTTCTTGGTTACCTCCTCCTTCTAGAGCTATCTTTTCTTCGTTTGAAAGCCAATAGCTATTGATACTTTATCTTGTATAGTTAATTTTCACATGCCGTGCTGTTAAGGACATTGCCATTGCCCCTGGCTTTTATTCCAGTGGTGAAAACAGAAAAAGCAAACATAAATAAATATGCAAGGTTGTGATAAGTGACTAGGGGCAGTGAGAGAAGGTACTCAGGTAATACCTCTCTGAGGGATTATATCAAAGATGAGAATGAGCCAGGCATGTAAACAGCTGGGACAAAATGATTTCAGGCAAAAGAACAGAAAGTGCAATGGCCCTAAGGGAATAAGCTTGGATGTTTTCTGAACAGAAAGTGTAATTGAAGTCAGTGAACTAGGGAGAACAGTATTGTGAGTCCAGTGGGAGAGGTCGACAGGAGCCAGATCATGAAGGGCCTTGTAGATTTGGTAAATAATTTTCCTTTTGTGCTATGGATAATAGGAAGCCATTGGGTAATTTTAAGCAGGAGAATAACATGAATTAAACTGTCTTATGAAATATCATTTAGATGCTATGTAGAAAATGGATTGCAAATGCCTCAGAAAACTTGGGGTAGGGGAGATAGAGACAGGTTGTATTCAAGAAAACTTTTGGAAATAGGATTTATGGAAATTCTTGATGGTTGTAAAGGAAAAGAATGAATGAAAGATGACTGCAGGATTTCGGCTTAAGCAATTAGGTGATGGTGACGATTACTAGAGTGATAGAAATAGGGTTTTTCCACCCTTCCATCCCTTAATTTTTTTAAATTATAATTTTAAAATTGAGATATAATTGACCTACAATGCTATGTTAGTTCCAGGTGCACAACATATTGATTTGATATTTCTGTTATAATCACCATGAATGAGAGAGGTTTGAAAGGAAAAATCAAGAACTCTTTTTTGGGTACAGCATAAGTTTGAAATGTATGTTTGCTATCCAAAGGAAATAGCAGTTGGATATATGCCTCTGGGCTCATGAGAGGGGTCTGGGTTGGGGATACAAGTTTGAGAATTGTTAGCCTGTGAAGGTGTGACTGTTGAGTGAATCAGTTAGCTCAATTCTTGCATTTCCCTTTGCTCTGCCACACCTCCCTTTCTCATTCCTTAGTGACACATTGGTGAGTTCCTTAATTTTCCTGCCATTTTCAGTGCTTTAAGGCCTACTTAGTCCAGTTTGAAACTTTCATCTCATTCCAATTTAAATCTCATCTCCTCTCTTTCCTCCATCACTCTTGAGAGACCTGAAAGGAGGAAGGGCCAAGATTGACTTTTCCACCATTTCTCCTGCTCTGATATCTTCTAGAGGAGATGAGTAGTTGGCCTAATTCCTCTAATTTTTCAAGTCCCCTAACTTTTCCTCTATTGTTAGGGCTGAGAGGGAAGCATAAAGCACTTTTCTGAACTGATTTTCAGTAAGCCCCAGAGTGAGATGTCTGTCCTAAGACACTGAAAATCCCTTAGCATGTGGTGTACACAGAAGGCTTCTTTTTCTTTCATTTTGAGCCTTAGTTGCCAATTCTGAGCAATAAGAAAAATTCCACTCAGCATCCTATTACAGATCTCATTTTTAAAACTGTCGGATTGGATGATGTAATCCCTGAGGTGACTTATGGATTTGGCCACATGGAAGTTGTGGATAGACTTTAAAATGGTCCTTATGGCAGTGAAGGTGACAGAAGTCACATGGAATGGGTTTGTAGAATAAATGAGACGTGAAAACATAGGTATGGCAAGCAACCCAGGGAAGTGTTGAGATGAAGGCGGCAGATAACTTGGGAGGAGCAGCTGGAGAGATCTGTAAGGTGAAGCTGATGTTTGTCCGATGTTTTAAAATTAGAGATAGTGGCCTGCTTTTCTGCTGAGAAAAGTAGAGAAGGGGTTATAATGAAGTACATGAGATAACAATGAAGGAGCAGAGTCCTAGAGAAGGTAGGAGAAGAAGGGATCCAGAGCAGAAGAGGAGAGATTAACCTTTGGTAGGAGCAAGAGTACAGCTTGAATTGTAATAGGAGAAAAGGCAGGACTCGAGTGGGTGGTTTTGTAGATTTGATGATGAGAAGGTAGGGGCTGTCTTCCAAGATGGCTTGTTTTTGTGAATGAGGCAGGAGAGTTGGTTAATAGCTAATAACAAGGTGGGTAGAAACAGACAGTGGGGGAAACATCTTTTTGCTACAGTATACAAATGTTGAAATAGGAGCAGATTCATCTAGAACACCCAATAAAGTGCCAGAACTATTTATCACATATTTTTTGGAATAAAATACCTTTAATTATCACAAACTGAAAGTATTCTTTACTTCAAATATCTTCTTAAAAAGGTGTGACAGAGGTGAGGTGAGGTGAACAGCACAGAAGCTATTTGGAATGCTGGAATGAGAAAAAGGATTCTGGGTGGGACATTCTAACTTCCATCTTGTGTTTAAACTCCATCTAGGTGCCTCTCCTTAGTTAATAAAACAGGAATTAGAAAAAAAAGTGTTATAGCTGTTCAGAAAATTACGTGTTTTTAAGTCTCAATCTGAAAGCCAATATTTTAAGGTGTCATATATAGAATAAAGTGGACTCATGGTTCATGCAAAAGCTAGTTTCATTTTTAAAGGGATTTTAATGTAAAGAAGAAACTATTCCGTTGTGATTAAAATACTGATTGTACCCTGAAAGGCTTATTTCCCAGAAGGGACTGCTGATAGGGATTGAGTTGTTTTCTTTTTGGAGGCCTCCCTTCTGTTCCTCTGATCTAACTGGCCCCTTAGACAGGGCTCTGCATCAAGGGGCTTCTCAGTACATGTGGTTGAGTGAGTTTGTCTGGGGCCAGCCCTGATACCTAGAGCCAGAGACACCCGTGATTACCTCAGAAGGATTTCTACGATGGCTCTGATTTATTCTTTTTTCTCTTTTTATCTAGCTCCTTGATCCCTAACCTTTGTTTGCTTGCAGGAAGAATGTGAGCCAAAATTTTAAAGTTTTAAAAGTATAAAGAAAGAAAACAAGTAAATAGGGAAGGATAATAAATACTGAACAAGACTGGGCAAGGTGACAAGATGGAATTACTGTGAAAATCTGGACGCAGGCCAGGGCACAAAATGCAGTGGCTGTGTAGTTTACAGGAACTATTTAGTGTTCAGCATGCTTCAGTGATCACCCAGAGAAAGCCAGATTTTTCCGGTTTTGTTTGCTACCCTATAGTTTGCTATGGAAATCTGACATAGGTGATCTGTGTTTTCTGTCACCCAACCGATATAAATATAGAGAACCGTGGGGCCTCTGCTCATCAAATCCGACGTGATTTGAATTGCTAGGAGGAGGACCTCTTGTGGCTATAGTGGGAAATACTTCAGCTAAAACCTATCTTGGAGGCTGCAGACATTTTTAAGAGGGAATTTTTTTTTTCTTAAATACAACTTTATAGAGCTCTTTAAAATTATATTCCATTATTTATAATATTTAATTGATTTGATTATACCAAGTAATATAATTGCATCTGTATTGCATCTCTGAGGAGTTCAATGTAATTTGAAGCACTTCAGATTTGATCCATGTAAAATCACATATCCCCTGAAAAGTATATAGAAAGAATAGTGGTTTTCATCTCCATTTTGCAGATGGAAACGAGAGGTACAGAGCAGGTAAGTAACTTATCTGTGGCTTTAAAATAGGAGCAGGCTGGCCCATAATAGAATTTGGGTATCTAATCTTGGGCTCAATTCAACATTCTGTGTTTAGAAAACATTCATTATTAAAGCTCTAAAACAAAAACTTCTATTTTGCAAGTGAAAAGTGATTTCTTTATTCAGGAAAAGATGGATTGAGAGACATAAAACTTACTCTTTGTTTTCACTGTGAAAAGAGGCTGTTCCTAGATTCTCCAGGGGGAAGAAGCTGCTTTAAAAAAAATCTGGGGAAGACAGTATATTAGCAACTAAGAATCGTTAGAGAAATGTAATGTCAAGTGCATGCACATTTTAAAGGAAGCTACATAAAAAGTTATTTCACAGATTTCCCTAGAAATCATATAAAATGAGACCTCTTTCATAATTGATTCTCTCTGACAATTTGCAAACCTTGCCTTTTCCTCTTAGCTCCCTCATATTTGTTCTAAGAGTGCCTATAGAGCTAATAAATAAATGCCTTTAAAAATGTTTGAATTCAGCCTTTTAAGAACAGAAATGCCAAAACTCAAACGAACAGTTTTATTTTAGGGGTAGTTACCACCTACTACTACAGTCACTACTTTTATGACTTTGGCAGAAAGTCACAAAAGTGTTAATGCCTAAAAGAATATGGTACAAGTTCAGGTGGGGTGTCAAGGAATAGATGCAGTGATAAAGCATAAAGCAGGGGTATGGAAGATTGTTCCAATGAATGTTAAGATGTTGATGGTGAGGAGATTAAAAAGGGAAAGAGGAAATATATAAAAGAATAGCCATAGGAAAAAGAAATTTTGTTGGAAAGAGTTTTTTTTGTAGTGACTTTAATAATGGTTTCTTTCACCTGTGGAGCTTTTGGTAAGTCTTCACTTACATTCTTTACTAATAATTACATGGGTCTAAATAAACCCTAGAGGCACAGAGCATGATGCTTGGTAAGATTTCAGAGGAAAAAACTATCTCAGATATGACACAGAATTCTACGGTACTGAAGACACTGAATTTTACATAATTGATCTTTTGATGTGTGAATTTCCTGGACTTTCCTATTATCCCTGCTTTATCATTTTTCACTCTCGATGATTCCAGCATTCAGCTTTAATTAGATGTAAGAGGTCCTTGTTTCAGAAAGGTACTAGAGAAATGCAGATCCTACGTATTTAGAGCTTCCTGACAGCTATGTTTGTAGATCTCTGGGTAAAGTATGTGTCTGGCCTTTTTCAACAAAGTATTTTCAGTAACAAGTTGTCAGTGAGGTCAGTGACTAGCAGTTCAGGATTAGATACCACCCACCCTGGTTTGTAACCTCCCCCTTCTCTCTCATCCTGGGTGAATGCCGCTCTGCTGAAGTGACTGCCCCACTGTCACTGACCCTCAGTTTGGTGCTCTGCAGCTCTGTGACTAACCAAGAAGTCTTATTTTTTTTCCTCACCCAAACTCTTTTTGGAAAATTTCCTACAAGAGCCGAATTTTAAACACATTTACTCTATAGGAAGCAACAGAAAGGTAAGAGTCAAGTCGTAAAAAGAGGAGCTGGACTTCAGTGCATTCTTGTTTCTGCGTTGAAATTGCTCTGCCTTAGTTACATATTGTAGGTTTAAAGTGTGGGGTTTCTTTCTGAATTAAGGAACATCACATTATTATATAAAACGGGAATGTTTTGACTAGTTATGTTGAGAAATATAGGCTTTCACGCTGTTTAAAGTTATAAATAACTTTCAAACTAGTGCCAGGGGAAGCTAGTAGCCAAGGTCGTGCTTTGCATTCAGAGAGTTTCTGGCTATAAAAAGCCGATTGGGATCCAGTGCAGGAAAAGATAAGATATGGCCTGGATACATGTGCCTTGGCATGGGGCTGGGGCAAAATATTTGAAGGGATTTTACTTTCAACCCAAAACTTGTTCATAGTAATGGGAGATTTTTAAAATGAGATAGTGGCAAAAGCCTCAATTTTGAATTTAATATTTGCTTTATATACTTGTTTTATACTTGTCAATAATATTAGGAAATTGAGGAATCTCTCAGAGCTGTTTTTACTGCCATTTATAATCAAATGAAAATCACACTAGTTGAGATGAATATGGGAAATAGTCATCAGTCATGTAAAGAGAAGGTCACTATCTGACAGTGGCTGGGGTGACTGCAAGCAATTGCTCTCAGTTGCACTGAAAACAGAACTGGAGAGAAGTACAAATGGAAACGGGAGGAAATTTAGGTTAGGCATCAGGAAGTTCATTAACTGTACATGTTTTGAGTCATGGATATGCACCACTAAGACAGTTGCAACATATCTGATGATGTAAGAGATCCAATGATTTGCTTAAAACCCACAGGTGGGAAAAACAGGATTTCAAATTAGCCTTGGTTGTGGGTTTATGGCTAGGTTTTTTTAGACAGACTAAAATGTCAACATACTGAGAACAATTGTGGTTTGGAGATATAGATTATCAGTAGTCAAATTCAAATGGCATATTTGGATGAACTATTAAAATTTTGTTATCCACTATAAAAAAATTACCTTAGTAGTGGCATAGGACAATTTGTTAAAAGAAGAAACCCAAAATACCAACAGCATATATACAACTATTTCCATTTGTTGCGTCCTATACACAGTCTGTGTCTCTCTTAATTGAGTGAAATATTGGGATTTTTATAGTAAAATTTATGTTTATTTTCATTATAAAAATGATATGAGTTCATTGTAGGGATTTTAAAAGCACAGACAAAATTATCTGTAATCTAATTGATACATTTTCTTTTAGTCTTTTTTCTCTGTACAACTTTAAAATGAATTGCAGTAAAACTGTGGATAAAATTTGGTACCTTGCTTTTCATTTAACCTTTACCAAAACATTTTCCATATGATATTACCTAATCTACATAGATGTTATTTTAGATTTCTAACATTCTTCCAAGTGAATAGATATAAGTTTATTAATCATTGTTGAACATCTAGGTGCTATGGGGTGTGTGTTTGTGTATTTATTTATTTTAAAGGTCATTTCCCTAAGCTCTATTTTTAAGTGTGGACTAATTAGAGAAAATTAGAGTTGAAGGCAAAGATTGTGATTTTTAAGAAGATGGCTTTTACTGGTTTTCTTTTAAGGTTTTGTATAATTCTTTATCTACCAACTGAAATATTTATTGAGTGTCTGTGAGATGCAAAACATAGTTATCAGGCACAGAGATAGCAATATATTTAGTATTTGGAAGGATCTTCTCTAGTTACAAAATTTCTCCTTATGAACTTTCACAGGTATCAACAAAGCTACATGTTGAAAATTCTTTATCTCTGCCTGAAACCAACAGACAGTATTATTGACTGCTTATGTTATTTTGGACTTTAAAACAACAGAATTTATAAATAACTTTTGTAGAGGATTATCTATATGTTGTCCATATTTTATGAATATTATGATCTGTGGCAAAGAAATAGAATTAGAAAGAACAAATATTTTATAATAGAAGTCTGTGGAAATTAGAATTATTTGGAGAAAATCTAGCGAGTAAGGTGTAAAGAAAAAGTATAGAAGGCGCATGTTAAAACAGTTTCAGTTTTTGAATTTTCTGCTTATGGAACCATGAGAGTGGAGTAAGGCATGGGTAGGGTGGGAGTTAGGCAAGATATGAAATTTTATAGGGGTGGGGGTGAATGAGAAGGGGAATAAAAGAATTTGGGGCCCTGAAAAAAAAAAGAAAAAAAAGAAATTTTAATTCTGTTATTGGTATTGAATTTGGGAATTATGGTTATAGAAATAGAATATATTGAAGTAAAAAGCCAAGGAATTGGTAATAAATAAAATGATTTGATTTTCAGAGGTAGTGGCTGGTACAGAGAAGTCAAAATGGAAAGAGTAGAGGTATCAGTATTTGGTGGGAGGTGAGGTATGGGGTTGTGAATTTTTAAAGAATATGTTTTGCCTGGATCATCTTGTTTTAATTGTAGAGTTTTATTTTTTCAGTGGTAGTTAGAGAAAAATCATAGCTATGGAGGGGTGGGAGTTCCATTCTTTATTCACTCTGAACTTCTGCTAGCATGTTTCTATTTTTTCTTTGGAATAGGAAGGATTAAGACTTAAGTAGAGAAGTTGGCAGCCCAATCTTGCCTGGAGAGAAACTATGTGCCTTGTAATGAAGACTTAAAAATAGTGTTTATTTATGGATCATTGGCTCATGGGAATGTTACTCTAGAGACTCAAAAAGAATGATTTTCTAAATCTTGTTTCGATACTGGATTTTAAGTGACATGATATTGTGGGGTGGAACTCCAGAGTTTTGCCCAATTGCAAACCTAATGGAAAGTGACAGATACTTGAGACTATAGAATTTTTGAAAATGAACATGACTGTTAGCTGTTGCACCTGATTTTCACATGCTTACTTACTATTTTTAGCTATATTATTGCAGTCTAGTACACAGCCAGTAATCTGCTACCAATTTAATCACTAACTTCCAGGATCTGAGAAGTGACTAAATTCCTATGTGCAAAATAGTAAATTAGGTCAAGTTTACCTGGGACCCCCACTCCTTTGCCTTTTTCCTGCTTCTCATTATCCTAGCTGGTATGCCTGTGCTGCTTCGGGTCCCTCCGTTAATGGCGAAAAACATTTGATGGAGAAGGCAATGTTTAGTACAAAAACCTTTAAGTATTGGAACTTGAAGACTTTAGCCTCTATTTTGTATTAGCACCATTCAAAATGTGATCAGCAGTTCTCAGTCTATTACTGGTTCATGAAAGGAGACTATACAAGCATTTATCTTCTTTGTTTATATGCATATGGAATAGAGAATTGGGATGGAGGTGTACTAGATAATACATGAATAACTAGATTATAATTGAATAACTAGAATGAATAATAGCTAGTACAATTAACTAGATAATAAATGAATTACCAGGTCTCAGCTGATGAGTCTTCTGGAGGTAGTATCAATGCGAAGAGGCCCTGGGTTACCTCATTGAGAAAACAGAATGATAGAGAAGCAGGATTCCTCAAAGGGCTACTTTGGCTCTACGCCAACATTGGCCTTGGAATTATTTGCTCTTTCTAGATGACTTGAGTACCAGATATTACTCTTAGTGCTGGGGATAGATACTAGTGAACCAAATTAAAGCCCTGCCCTTGTGGTGCTTCCTTTCTAGTGTTTGTGTTTTTAGTGGGTAGGGATGAAGATGAAGGGAGAGTGAGAAATAAAACCTACCTCTCTGTGATTCTCCAGAAGTACCAGGGTCTTTCTTAGTCCAGGGCTGGAGCTCATTGATTATGTTTCCATGGAAATTTGTAGGATTCATTAGCTTTTCTGTTAGAATCAGCAGTTCCCTTTCCAACATGGGTTAACAAAAGTTTTAAGAATCAAATAATCAATGATATGCATTGCTGGTTGCCTATGCAATATCCATGTATTCTGCTCTTTGCTAACTTACAGAACCCTGATTTAGGTCAGGAAAAAAAGGGTTTATGCTATACGTAGTTATCTGCATCTTATGTCCCCCCTGCTTTCCCTGAATTAGGATAGTTACATTTAGTTAAGATAGATGCATGTAGACCCACCTCATTTTTTTTCAATTTCTTCATACTATATGTGAAACGGGAGAGAAGGGGGCAAGATACAACCTTTAAAAGAATGACATAGCCATGGGACATGACATGCACTGGTTAAAACCAACTAGTCCAAGATAGTGGAAGATTTGGCTTCCAGTGGACCTTGAACTTCATTATATGCTTATTGTCATACATAAGCATGCTAAATGACACACCCACAAACACCATGGCAGTTCTGAGACTCACCATAAAAGTAAAAAAGTGGGTGGTGGCCCAGTTCCTGGAAATCCCCACTCTTTCCCTGAATATTATAGTTGAAATAATTCACCGACTCATTAGCCTATGAGATTACCCAACCCATAAAAGCTAACTACCCCATATTTTGGGGCCTCTTGCCTTCTGAGATGGCCCACGCTGTCTGTGGAGTTATTTCTCCCAAAGCCATTCTTGCCTTTTGAGATGGACTGCATTCTGTCTATGGAACATGCATCTCTAAATAAATTCACTTCTTACTTATCACTTTGTCTCTTACTGAATTCTTTCTGCAATGAGACATAAAGAGCCTGAGCTTCATTTTTAAATTTAGTTTATTTAAAGAATTTGTGGCTGCACTGAGTCTTTGTTGCCTCACAAGGGCTTCTTGTTGGGTGCACAGACTAATCTTTATTTCACTAGAAGGAGGATTCTTAACCAGTGGACCATCAGGGAAGTCCCAAACCTGAGCTTCCTTATGTAATGAGACCAGGTATATGATTTCAGTTAAAGACTGTGAGTTCAAGTCCTTATTGGAATTTAGGCTGGGTTAGAGAAGGCAATGGCAACCTACTCCAGTACTCTTGCCTGGGAAATCCCATGGACGGAGGAGCCTGGTAGGCTACAGTCCATGGGGTCGTGAAGAGTTGGACACGACTGAGCAACTTCACTTTCACTTTTCAGTTTCATGCACTGGAGAAGGAAATGGCAACCCACCCCAGTATTCTTGCCTGGAGAATCCCAGGGACAGGAGCCTGGTGGGCTGCCGTCTATGGGGTCACACAGAGTCGGACACGACTGATGTGACTTAGCAGCTTAGCAGCATCAGAGTCCTGGCATGTGGTTCAAGTTCCATCTGAGTTGCACAGTTTCATATGGATGTAGCATAATATATTTAGCTCATTCTATATTGATGAATATGTTTGTTGTTTTCCATATATATTTTTTTATGTTGCTATGCCATAATGAATATCCCTGTTCACATATCTTGATGTAATTTTATGAATATATCTTTAGGATAAATTCATTACAATAGAATTGCTGAGTCAAAAGAAATGTTCATTTTACAATTTAATAAGTATTAACTTTAATTGGAAATATCAGCTGAAGGTTAAAGAGTATAGAGTATGCATAATTTAAAATTTGAGAGCTGTTACCATATTTTTCTTCAAGAAGGTCATATCAATTTTTACCCCCACAAGCAGCATATGTTGAAAGCTTATGTCCCTAACTCTTACCACTGTTGATAATGATCTTTTAGTGATAGGTGAAAATTATATCTTGTTCTTTTGATTTGCATTTGATTAATAGTAAGTAAGGTTGAGCAATTTCTAAATATTAGCCCATTGTATTTCTTTTTTATACAAATTGCCTTTCCATATTTTTTGCTCTTCTTTTCTTTTCCAGTTTTATTGAGATATAATTGTTATACCTCACTGTATGTTTAAAAGGTCCAGCATAATGGTTTGATTTACATGTATAGTTGACCCTTGAACAACATGAATTGAATGACAGAGATCCACTTATAAGCAAATATTTTTTTCAGTACTAAATAGTATTGTATTACATGATCTGTGGTTGGTTGAATCTTCAGATGTAGAACTGAAGATATGGAAGAACTGTGGATATGAACATTAAACTATTTGTGGAGTTTTGACTGTTAGGAGAGTTGGTGTTCCTAATTCCTATGCTGTTCAAGGATCACCTGTATAGTAAAATGATTACTGTGATAAGTTTAGTTTGCATCCATCCTTTCATATAGACACAATAAAAAGAAAAGGAAAAGAAGAAACAATTTTTTTTTTTAGTTTTTTTAGTAAACTCTTAGGGTTTACTCTCTTAGTAACTTTAATGAATGTCATACAGCAGTGATAACTATAATCATATTGTACATTATATCCCAAGGACTTATTTATTTTAAAACTGGGAATTTGTTCCTTTTTCACCAAAGTTTGTTACTTCCCTTCAATTCTCCTTCCCCCAGCCGCAATGCCCCATCTCTGGTAAGCACAAATATGATCTCCTTTTGTGTGACTTTTTTTTTTTAAAAGATTCCACATACGAATGAGATTATACAATATTTTTCTTTCCTCTGTCTGTCTTATTTCACCAAGCATAATGCCCTCAAGTTCCATTCATGTTGGTATAAATGGCAGGATTTCCTCATTTTTAATGGCAGAATAATATTTCATTATACAGTGTGTATATGCCACAACTTCTTTATCTATGCGTCAATCAGTGGACACTAAAGTTGTTTCCATGTCTAAGCTAAGCTATTGTAAATAATACTGCTATGAATATGGGGGTGCAGATATCTTTTTGAATTAGTGTTTTGTTTCTTTTGAGTATATTCCCAGAAGTAAAATTACTGGGTTGTATAGTAGTTCTATTTATAATTTTTGAGGAACCACCATACTGTTTTCCACAGTGGCTGCACCAGTTTACAGTCTCACCAAGATAGTGCACAAGGGTTCCCTTTTCTTCACATCCTTGCCAATGCATATTATCTGTTGTCTTTTTGATTATGGCCATTCTATGGTATGAGGTGATATCTCAGTGTAGTTTTGATTTGCATTTCCCTAAAGACTAGTGATGTTGAGCATCTTTCAGTGTACCTGTGGACCATTTGTATATAGTCTTTAGAAAAATGTGTATTTCCAATCTTTTGCCCACTTTTAGTTGTGGGCAATTTTTTTTTTTTTTTGCTATCGAGTTGAATAAGTTCTTTCTTTATTTTGGATATTAATCCCTTATTGAATATATGATTTGCAAGTATTTTTCCCTATTGTGTAGGTTTCCTTTTCACTTTGTTGATTGTTTCGCTGTGTAGAAGCTTTTTAGTTTGATGTATTCCCAATTGTTTATTTTTGCTTTTGTTTCTATTGCCTGAGGAAACCAACAAACAAAAATACTACTAAGACCTATGTCAAAAGTATTCCATGCTTACTGCATGTGATTTTTTCTAGAAGTTTTATGGTGTTAGTCCTTACATTTAAGTCTTTAATCTATTTCAGGTTAATTTTTGTGAGTGGTGTAAGGTAGGGGTCTAGTTTTATTCTTTTACATGTGAATATCCAATTTTTCTAACACCATTTATTGACGAGAGTCTTATCCATTGAGTATTCTTGGCTCCGTTGTCAAATATTAGTTGAATTTATACTTAGGTTTACTTCTGGGCTCTCTATTCTGTTTCGCTGGTCTATTTGTCATTTTTGTGCCAGTATCATACTTTTTGACTGCTTGAAGTCAAAAACTTGAAATCAGGAAGTATGATGCCTCTCACTTTGTTGTTTTTTTCTCAGGATGACTTTGGCTATTCTGGGTCTTCTGTGGTCCTATATAAACTTCAGAATTTTTTTCTACTTCTGAAAAAATGCCATTGAAATCCTGATAGAAATTGCATTGAATCTATGGGTGGTTTTTGGTCAGTCTAGAGACTGACATTTTGACAATAATAATTCTTGTAATCCATGAACATTGGATACATTTCCATCTATTTTGTGTTCTTAAATTTTTTTCATCAGTGTTTTCAGAGTAAAGATCTTTCACCTTCTTGGTTAAATTTATTCCCAAGTATTTTATTTAATGTTTTTCATTTTATTTAAAATGGAATTGTTTTCTTTCTTTCTTTTTCAGATAATTCTTTGTCAGTGTATAGGAATGCTACTGGTTTCTATATGTTAATTTTGTATCCTGCAACTTTATGAAATTCATTGATTAGAATGAGTTTTCTCAGCTTTTCAGTAGAGTCTTTAATATTTTCTGTATATAAAATTATGTCATTTGCAAATAGTGACAGTTTTACTTCTTCCTTTCCAAATCTGATGCCCTTTATTCCTTTTTTGTGTGTGATTGCTCTGGCAAGGAGATCCAGTACTTATTTTCTTTAATTGCCCCATAGTAAATTAAGCAAATTAGTTTTTTTTTTGTTTGCTTAATGTGTTGCAAGTATTTCCCTCTAATTTTTTGTTTATTTTACTTTTATGTTTTATTTTAAAATCATATATATGTATGATTTTATTTAAAAAAAATAAAATATTTTTGTGTTCAGTTTTTAAAACCTCTTCCTTTATGGTTTCTGAATTTTGTGTTTGGTTAGAAAGGACTTTCTACTTCAATTATTATACATAATTGTATTATATGTAAATTCACTCATACTATCTTTCAGAATTTATAACTTTTGTTATATCTGGAATTGATTTTAAGCAAAGAAATGAGTCATGAGTCTTGGAGTCAGCTGAATCTTAATTTTTCTTCTAAATGTTTATTTAGTTGATCTAATATGATTTATGTAAGGGTCACTCTTTCCTGCTAATTTAAAATCTTTATCATAAGATAAATTTATTTTAGAGTCTGTGTTTCACTCTTTCTCCTGTTGTGGCAATATTCTTTTTAGAAAATTTTTTATTTTACATTGAGTATAGTTGATTTAACAATGTTGTGTTAGTTTCAGGTGTATAGCAAAGTTTATATATATATGTATATGTTTATATATATATTCATTCTTTTTCAGATTCTTTTTTTTTTTTTTAATTTTTTTATTATTATTATTTTTTATTTATTAGTTGGAGGTTACCTTTTTCAGATTCTTTTCTCATATAGGTTATCACAGAATATTGAGTAGAGTTCCCTATGCTATACAGTAGGTTCTTGTTGGTTTTCTCTTTTATATATAGTAGTGTGTATATGTTAATCCCAAGCTCTTGATTTATCCCACCTTCCCTTTCCCCTTGGTAACCATAAGTTTTTCTGGTAATGTTTTTATCTAATTTTTCTGTAATCTCTACTTTCCCTGCCTTTTCTTTTCTTATTTATTCTAAAAAAAATTTTTTTTTCATTGACTTACAATATTGTGTTAGTTTCAGGTGTGTAGCAAGATGATTCAGTTCTTTTTCAGTTTATATTCCATTACAGATTATTATAAGATATTGAATATAATTTACTGTGCTAAATAGTAAATCCTTGTTGCTTATTTATTTATTGGAGTTTGTATCTGTTAATCACATTCTCCTTATTTGATTCTCTCTCCCTCCCTCTTCCTTTTGGTATCTATGTTTTCTATGTCTATGAATTTGTTTCTGTCTTTATATATGAATTCATATGTATTATTATTATTTTTTAAAATTAATTTATTTTTGGTTGCACTGGGTCTTCATTGCTGCATGTGAAATTTCTCTAGATGTGGCAATTGTTTGTTGGTGGCCACTTGGATTATTTCCATGTCTTGGTTATTATAATGCTGCCATGAACATTGGGGTGCATGTGTGTTTTCAAATTAGAGTTTTCAATTTTTTCTTAATATATATCCAGAAGTATGATCATTGGATCATATAATAGCTCTAGTTTCATTTTTTTGAGGAACTTCTCTACTGTTTTCCATAGTGGCTGCACTGATTTAACATTCCCACCAACAGTGTGGGAGGGCTCTCTTTTCTTCACACCAGCATTTACTTGTAGATTTTTCAATGGTGGCCATTCTGACTGGTGTGAGGTGATACATCATTGTGTTTTTGATTTACATTTCTTTAATAATTAACAATGTTAAGCATCTTTCCATGTGCCTGTTGGCTATCTGTGTTTTTGGAAAAGCATCTACTTAGGTCTTCTGCCCATTTGTTGATTGAGGCGTTTATTTATTTATTTTTTCAATTTTGAGTTGTATGAGCTCTTTGTGTATTTTGGATATTAACTCCTTGTTGGTCATATTGTTTGCAAGTATTTCCTCCCATTTCATACGTTGTCTTTTTGTTTTATTGATGATTTTCTTTGCTGTGCAAAAACTTTGAAGTTTGATTAGGTGCCATTTGTTTGTTTTTGCTTTTATTTCTCTTTGCTTTGGGAGATGAATCTAAGAAAATATTGCTATAATTTATATCTGAGAATGTTTTTCCCTATGTTCTTGTTTAGGAGTTTTATGGTGTCATTTCCTATATTTAGGTCTTTAAACCATTTTGAGTTTGTTTTTGTATGTGGTGTGAGTTTTCTAATTTCATTGATTTATATATAGCTGTCCAGCTTTCCTTACACCAAACACTTGTTGAAGAGACTTTCTTTTTTCCATTGTATATTCTTGCCTCCTTTGTAGTATAGCAATTGACTGTAGGTGCATGGGTTTATTTCTGGGCTCTCTATTCTAGTTCATTGATCTGCAAGTCTGTTTTTGTGCCAGTACCACACTGTTTTGATTACTGTAGCTTTGAAGTATAGTCTGGAGTCTGGTTATACCTCCAGCTTTGTTCTTTTTCCTCAGGATTGCTTTGGCAATTCTGGGTCTTTTGTGATTCTATATATATTGTAGAACTTTGTTGGGGGGGAATAATTTTGATTTTTTAAATCATTTTATTTTTTAATTTTTATTTATGGCTATGCTGGGTCTTTATTGCTGGACATGGGCTTTCTCTAGTTGTGGTATATAGACTTCTCATTGCAGTGGCTTCTCTTGTTGCAGAGCATGGGCTCTAGGGCACACAGGCTTCAGTATTTGTGGCACATGGGCTCAGTAGTTGCAGCTCCTGAGCTCTAGAACACAGGCATAGTAGGTTCTGTTGTGACACCCTAGCTTAGTTGTTCCGTGGCCTGTAGGATCTTCCTGGATCAGGGATTGAACCTATGTCTTTTGCATTGGCAGGTGGATTCTTTACTACTGAGCCACTAGGGAAGCCCTATATTGTAGGATTATTTGTTCTAGCTCTGTGAAAAATGTCATTGGTAATTTGATAGGAATTGCATTAAATGTGTAGATTGTTTTGGGTAGTATGACCAATTTAGCAATATCAATTCTTCCAATCCAGGAGCATGGAATATCTTTCCATGTCTTTGAATTTTCTTAAATTTCCCTTATCAACATTTTACAGTTTTCAGCTTATGGTCTTTCACTTCTTTTAAGTTTATTCCAGGGTATTTTATTTTTTTGATGTGATATTAAAGGGATTATTTTTACATTATTAGTGTAAAAAATGCAACCGAGTTTAGTATATTAAGCTTGTATCCTGCTACCTTGCTGATGCAACCCCTACTTTTAAAACTACTTTTTAACATGTTTTAATATCTGGAAGGATTAATCTTTCTCCTTATTCTTTTCTGCTCCTTCAGGGTTTTCTGATATCTAATCACATACTATTTATTTCCAGATGAATTTTAGTGTAACATTTTAGAAAATTATTATAATAGCCTTTGAATATTTTAATTCAGGGAGAAAATAATGCCCTTTTAATGTTTAATCTCCCTATACATCAGGGCTTCCCTCGTGGCTCAGACAGTAAAGAATCTGCCTGCAATGCAGGAGACTCAGGTTTGATCTCTGGGTTGGGAAGGTCCACTGAAGAAGGGAATGGCTACCCACTCCAGTAATTCTTGCCTGAGAATTCCATGGACGGAGAATCCAGGCGGCCTGCAGTCCATGGGGTTGTAAAGAGTAGGACATGACTGAGCAACTAACACAGACACACCAACACATCATCTTTTTATTTATTCACTTCTTTTTTGTCCTTCAGTAGAGTTGTCTTTACACAAGTATTTTGTACATTTTGGTTGCTATCTTTGGTTTTATTCATAGCCTGGCATCTTTCCTTCCATAACATTTTTTAACACTGGCTATTTATTTGTAAGAAGGATTTGAGTCCACATTTGTATTTCTAAGATTGCCTCTGGTGGTTGAGGCACAGCTGATATACAAATGGGACTTGGGGACCCAGATCTCTGAGTGTGCTTCTTCAACTAGGTATGTCCACCCTGAACTGTACCACCATCCAGCCCACATGTGTATATGTTAAAAACATATATTGATTTATTTGCCTGCATCAGGTCTTAGCTGTGGCACGAGGGATCTTTGATCTTCATTGTGTCATGTGGGATCTTTAATTGTTGCATGTGAACTCTTAGTTGTGGTGTATGGGATCTAATTCCCTGACAAGAGATTAAACCCATGCCCCTTCATTGGGAACACAGAGTCTTAGCCACTGGACCCCAGAGAAACCCCCAGCCCACATATACTTTATTTTTAAAGCATTTTTATAAAACTTAACTTTTTAAACTGAAAAACTTCTATTTGCATGTTTATTTTTATTTTAGTAAAGTGTGCTTTAGCTAGAATTCTTGATTGCAACCAAGAGTCTGCTCTGGATAGCTCCAGCTGAGTTTTTCACAAATGATACTAGACAACTCATAGATTCTCTTGGAGAGCCACTAAACAGCCAAAGACAATGCAGCTGTAGGGAGAATGTCCAACTGTACCTGAGGAATGGTCCTATGGGTGTACTAGATTCCATTATTCCTTGCTCTTGCACTGGGCAGTAGAGTCCTTCTACAACTATCCCAGAAGGATCTGATGTCTGTAACCTTTAAAAATCTCATCCAAGCTGTCTTTGGTGGTGAAATCTGGGTCCCACTACTTCAAGGGAGTCTGAGAAGAGCACGTTTCTTAACTTTCCAGTCTCTCTATTAGAGGGGGAAAGCTGGGCCAGGGATGGAAATGGTGTTAACAAACAACATTTGCCACAGAGGGCTTTCAGTGAGAATACATCTTCCTTTGGCCTTGACCTTAGGTCCTCAGTTCTCTGATTCTCTTTTCCCAAGGAAACTGCTACCAGTTTCTGGTGAAAATTAAAGAAGAATTATTCCATGTCAATATTTACAAATTTACTTTTCATCATAGCTACCACTTGGTTGAATTTAACTTATTTTTCTATGCTATTCTAGATTGTTTTAATGTTGTTTCTATCTATTGGTGAGGACTGATATTCTCTAGTAAGGACATCAGTCAGTTCAGTTCAGTCACTCAGTCGGGTCTGACTCTTTGTGACCCCATGGACCACAGCACGCCAGGCCTCCCTGTCTATCACCAACTCCCGGAGTTTACCCAATCTCATGTCTGTTGAGTCAGTGATGCCATCCAACCATCTCATCCTCTGTCGTCCCCTTCTCCTCCTGCCCTCAATCTTTCCCAGCATCAGGGTCTTTTCAAATGAATGAGCTCTTCGCATCAAGTGTCCAAAGTATGGGAGTTTCAGCTTCAACATCAGTCCTTCCAATGAACACCCAGGACTGATCTCCTTTAGGATGGACTGGTTGGATCTCCTTGCAGTCCAAGGGACTCTCAAGAGTCTTCTCCAACTCCACAGTTCAAAAGCATCAATTCTTTGGTGCTCAGCTTTCTTTATAGTCCAACTCTCACATCCATACATAACCACTGGAAAAACCATAGCCTTGACTAGATGGACCTTTGTTGGCAAAGTAATGTCTCTGCTTTTTAATATGCTGTCTAGGTTGGTCATAACTTTCCTTCAAGGAGTAAGCGTCTTTTAATTTCATGGCTACAATCACCATCTGCAGTGATTTTGGAGCCCCCCCAAAATAAAGTCAGCCATTGTTTCCACTGTTTCCCCATCTATTTGCCGTGAAGTGATGGGACTGGATGCCATGATCTTAGCTTTCTGAATGTTGAGCTTTAAGCCAACTTTTTCACTCTCCTCTTTCACTTCCATCAAGAGGCTCTTTAGTTCTTCTTCACTTTCTGCCATAAGAGTGGTGTCATCTGCATATCTGAAGTTATTGGTATTTCTCCCGGCATCTTGATTCCAGTTTGTGCTTCATCCATCCAGCCCAGCATTTCTCTGTATATAAATTAAATAAGCAGGGTGATAATATACAGCCTTGACATACTCTTTTCCTGATTTGGAACCAGTCTGTTGTTTCATGTCCAGTTCTAACTGTGGCTTCCTGACCCGCATATAGATTTCTCAAGAGGCAGGTCAGGTGGTTTGGTATTCCCATCTCTTTCAGAATTTTCCACAGTTTATTGTGAATCACACAGTCAAAGACCTTGGCATAGTCAATAAAGCAGAAATAGATGTTTTTCTGGAACTCTTTTGCTTTTTCTTTTTTTGTAAGGGCATACAAATTGTTAAAATATGAAATGCTTTTGTATTCCTTCTCCAGTAGCCTTCCTTCACTTGGCCTCTGCCTGGGACCCTCTAGATTTTCCTTAGACCCAGCAACTAAAGGATGAACCCTCATATACAGGGAGCTTTCCAAGACCCAGCTCCAGGCTAGACTCTGATTAGTTGGGGCCTAATCCATGCTGGTTGTTAAATACTTTTAATATCTCCCCTAATTATAGGCAAATGAAATCCAATTGGATTCTGTGTATTTCCTAAGCTTTTTTCTCTGGTTGCAGTTCAAATCATACAAATGAGAAAATATATGACAATTTATGTAACTAGTCTCTCTTGATGCACGTTTAGGTTGTTTCTAGCTTTTTATTATCACAAAAACACTACACACTGCAGTCCTTGCCTTGCATCTTTGTACACATGTTCAGGTTCCTAAGCTAAAGTTGTTTTAGTGAAACCAATATACCTTCTTTAGTTATGATATTGAAAAAAAGCTAAAGAAAAAATTATATTAGTTTAGTTTGAGGGGCTTTTAATACAACCATACCAAAATGAGATCATTACTCTCTTTTCCAATAAATAATATTTTGATACTATATTATAATTTTCCGTGGATTAACATTAGATTTTCAGAATCTGCCTTTTTGATATATGGGAGAACACTTGTTATTTCCCTGTGCCATGATTACTCAAAGATGCTAACCATAATTTTGTGTTAATATATTTTTTATTATATTTTTCAGTGTTCTGCAGTATAGTGGTTCTCACCCCAGAATACTTTTGCTTCCCAGGAGACATTTGACAATGTCTAGAATTATTTGTGATTACTACAACTAGGAGGCTGATGATACTGGCATCTAGTGGCTAGAGGCCAAAGATGCTGCTAAATATCCTACAACTCAAGACAGCCCTTCCCCTCCCATCCCCCGACTCCACAACAAATTATCCAGCCTAAAATGTCAGTAGTGCTGAGAATGAGAAGGCCTGCTATAATAAAATACACCTGGAAATGGGCATTTTTTTAAACAAACATTCTCCCACTGTCTTTTCTGGCTGGTTTATCAATTTCTTAAGATTGTTGGCGCAGTCTTTCGTTTTTTAAAAAAAAGTGATGAATTTTTGGCTATGCTGGGTCTTGATTGCTCTGCAAGGGCTTTCTCTAGTTGCAGTGAACTGGGGCTGCTCTCTAGCTGTGGTGTGCAGACTCTAGGGCGTGGGACTTCAATAGTTGCGGAACATGGGCTTAGTTGCCCCACAGCATTAGTGGAATCTTCCCAGACCAGGGATCAAACCAGCATCCCCCGAATTGGCAGGCAGATTCTTAACCACTGGACCACCAGGGAAGACCTTGTTCCTTGGTATATAACATGAAAGCAAACTTCCTCTCTGTAACTTGTTAACATGGAATCTACCTGGGAGTAGAGGAGCTAGGTTGTACTTTTCTTGTCCTTCCACCCTTAAATACAACCTAAATGTTTTTGTGTTGTTTTGTGTGTTTTTCACAAGTCTTTGCTCATTGTAGTAGTCCATTCTTCTATTAGGCCAATATCACCTTTTCCTTCTTTTGTATGTCCTTTAAAAATCTGAGTCTTTAGAAAATTCCTTAGATAGCACATTGAGTTATATTTACGTTCTCTCCCATTTTTTTACTCACTTGCGATTGCAGTGGTGAGTTTTATTTTTTGACCTGTCTCTCATTTTAGAATCTCTGGCTCTGGGAAATCCTTACATTTTCTCTGAACTGCTAAGCAATCTAAGATACTTGTCTTACTTTGCTTTTTATTTTCTTCCTTGGCTGTAATGAACTCTAAGGTGATATATTCAATTTTTCCCAAGGTTCCTGTCACTTTCACTTCACTAATGCATTCCTCTTTGTTGGTAAGGATTAAGCCCATGGTAGCCCTTCCATTCTTAGTTTCTTTTGCTCTCTGGATGATGAAGTTGCTGATAGAAAGGCAGATGATAAAGGAGAGGAGTGATTCCTCAGTGCAAATTTTAATTACTTTATTGTCTCTTTGGATTTACTGAATTCTTTTACTTTAGTTTTTAACCAGGTCTCTTTTTTATCCTGACATTTCACCTCAGTCAACTTTCTTTTCATTTTACTTAGAATTTCCATCACTTCTTACCTAGAATTTTTAACTTTCAGTATTTCACTGAGAGAACAAGAGTTGATGTATTATAAATTCTCTTTTGTCTTGAGGATAATTTCCCCTGTCTCCCTCTTTTATCATTATGCAGTCTTTTAATTTTGGATTTTTTTCTGTTTACTTATTTTTTTTAAAGACAGGAGATTTATTCGGTCCTGGCGTTTATCATAAGTGAGATATATACATATCTATATCCCTTTTGAGCTCTGTCACTATCAATTTTGGAGCTACATTATTTCTCTCTCAAATCTTAAAGTGCAGGGCAAGTATCTTGTTAAATTCCTGGGCTACAGGAGCTACATATTCATCTGGGACAACCATTCTCCTATTCCTATTATTTGGTCCTCTATTGGAGGTGAATTTTATCTTAGATAATTTGGAGCAATTCCGATTCCCTTTTCTAACAGAGATGCATAAAACCTAATCTCTAGCATAGCCTCTGCCAGTGTTTTTTTTGTATGTCTACTCCTGCTGTTGGGGCTGTAATGTCCCAGGGCACATATGTCATTCTTCCCTTGTCCTCATTTATCCTGTGTTGCATTTTTGGGAACTAGAAATCTTCCAGCTGAGTGTAGTTAGAAATATATTGCTGGAAGGCGGCCAGGAAACCTCTCTAGCTATCTAAAGAGCAGCTCCTGAGCAGTACCAGTGTGAAAGCTGGCTTTTTGTTGGCTGTCTCAGCCTCAAGTCTCTGATAGGAAGTCAAGATACATGGATTTGAGGGTCTGGCCCTATGGCTGCTTTAAATTTAGGTACCGGGGAGTTCTAGGTCTCCTCCCTCCTAATTTGTTCCATTCATGAAGTAGATAAGGTAGAGTGGCCAGATTGAGCAAATAAAAATATAAGACACACAGGTTTGACTTTTAGGAAAACAACCAATAATCTTTTCAGTGCGTTTCAAACACTGCATAGGACATATGCCAGAAAATTATTCATTGTTTATCTGAAATTCAAACTTAGCTGGGCATTCTATATTTTATCTGGTAGCTATAAGGTCAGAGAAATTTCCCCCCAGTGTTTGAAACAGTTAGTGAGGTCTTTTGTGCCTCAGGTACTGGTGTAACAGGGTTTTTTTCTGGTTTTGTAGAGGTTGCCCTTCCCAGTCGTCCTTCACCTGCAGGGCTGGTCAGTACCGAGAGGACTGGAGGAAATTTATAAAGAGTCTGGGAGCCTTTAGAGAGGAACAGAGCCAAGACCTGGACTCCTTCCCTGTAGTTGCTATTAGAAAGTGTTTTGTGCATTGAACTGGTCATGATTAAAAAAGGACTGAGTAAGAAAGAACATCAAAGATCTTAGACTAGGACTCCTGTTGTGGTCTGCATTGCCCAGTGGGAGATGCTGTTTGGGCACTTGTGTGTCTGGACGCAGAAGGCCCTCCTGATGCAGCCACTTGGTGCGTGGTGAACCGAAACGTTCTGGGCGTGGCTGCACGCGCTGCCTCTAAGGGCGCGGGCTCTTCTCTCTTTAAGAATCACTGTGACCGCTGTATTTGCAGCAGCAAAGGCAAGAGCACACCAGGCGGAAAGGTCACATGGAGCCGCAGGGGATCTGTTTTCATCAGGAAACTGTGCCAGGAGCAGAACACCAGCGGCCGCAACAGGGCCCTCTTGTATCTAATACAGTTCTCTGGTCTCCTCTTTCTGAGGTGTGTGGATCCAGAGGCTCCCAGAGTTCCCGAACAGTTTAAGGAACAGGAGAGATACTGGACTCCCTGCCAGTGTGGTAGTAGGGAAGTACTTTTAGTTTGAAAATTAATACATAGGACCTCTTTTTCACCCCAAACTACCGAAGTAGTTGCTACTATTAGCACATCTATACATGTATTTTATATATTTGATATCATAACATATATTGTTTTGTAAATAGCTAAGTTCTATAAAAGTTTCTTTTTTCTTTTTCTAAGATGTCATGACCTGAGAAGGCTATGTATATTTTCCTGTGGTCTTGTGCTTAGCAGTTTTAAAGATGTAGCTTAGATCAATAAACATATGTTAATGAAAAAATATAAAGTTTTGTGATTCCTTTTCATTCTTGCGTATTTTTCATCTTTGTCAGCCTATATCCATTAATATTTTTAAAAGACCAAGCTAAAATTTTTACCTATAGTAGTTAGTCATCCTTGGTAATTATCTTTAACTTTAAATACTTGTTTTACTTTGGTGCCTTAGTTTATATCATATAATCTTGTATTTATGCACATACTAATCTAAAATAATATATTGATTGTTGATGCTCTTAATTGCATTCTTCTAGTGGGAAATATAGGAGCATGTTTATTATGATCTTAGGGTAGGAAATAATTTCTTAAGTAGGACCCCCAAAACATAAGCAATAAGGTAAAATATTTAATTATCTTAATATAAAAACTTTCTTTGTGAAAAAATCACATAAAAGAAGATAAATGAAAGATACCAACTGAAAAGAGATATTAATATTTACAAATTGGCCTATAAAGTGGATGGCATTGTTGTTCCCCTTTTCCTTCCCATGTATCCACATCCTTTCCCATGTGACATTGTGGTTCTTCCTGCTAGAGACAGAGTATATTTCCCTGTACTTGAAAACTTGGTTAGTATTAGACTTGGTTGTGTGATTTGCTTTGCCCGTTGAAATGTGGGCAGAAGAGGCAGAGTCTTTGTTTGAAGCTTATATGTTAAGATGCACTGTGTTTCCAACTGTTCTTTTTGTTGTTGGCATGGGAAAAACGTGGTTCTGGTCGCCTCCTCATCCAAGGAAGATGAGAAACCCGTGGAGTAGATCTGGAGTACAGCTTGGAGTAAGCCAGCGAGGCCCATCCTGGCCAACTCCCAGCCAACCTGAAAATGTGCAAGACATAATTTTATTTTTATGCCACCGAATTTTAGGATAGTTTCTCATGTAGAATTATTGTGGAAATAACTGACTTATAGACTTACTCAACTGAAGTTATCCAAAGAACTCCTAAAAAATTAATGAGGAAAAGAATAATCTTAACAGGGAAATGGGTCCCTGATAAGTGAAAAAATAATTCACAGATGAGAAAATTGGAATGACCAATACATAGGTGAAAAGATGTTTAGCTTGTTTCACTGGTTATCAGGTAAATATAGTTTTAATCAATGATGAGCCAGTTTATCATACCTATTAGATTGGCAAAAATTAATGTCTGACAATAGAGTAGTATCTGTAAGGATGTGAAGAAAACAGGACTTATATATATATATATAGATGGTGGAATGCTTAAGAATACAAAGAGAGGGACTTCCCTGGTGGTGCAGTTGTTTAGACTACAGGCTTCCACTGCAGGGGACATAGGTTCAATCCCTGGTTGGGAAACTAAGATCCTTCATGCATGTAGCATGGCCAAAAGAAAAAAACACAAAGAAAGGGTCTTTGCTATTTTTCTATATTGCTGTATTAAGCAGGGAGAGGATGTTTTCAAGGAATATAATTGATGAAGGATTATGTATAGAATTTATAGAGAAGTTTTGGAAATTATTAAGGAAAAATAGGCAACCTAGGAGAAAAATTGGTAAAAAATATAGATAAGCAATTCACAAAAAGGAGTGTTGAATGGCTAATCAACCTAAAACAGATCACCAATTACATTGGTAATCAGAAATGAAAATTAAAATGACAATGAGATCAACCTTGTACCTCCCATGGTGGCAGAAGTTGAAATGTCATGCAGTCTCTTGTTCTGGTTAAGGAGGTGGGGGACACATGTGAATCCATGTGGTCTGCTGCTAATAGTATTTTGGACACTGATTTGGTAATATTTGTTGAAATTGCGTACTCACATGCATTCTGACCCAGAAATTCTACTTCTGAATTGTATTACTTGCTACTGCTGCCATAGCAAATTACAACATGATGGGAGGCTTAAACAACAGAAATTTATTTTCCCATAGTTTGAAGGCTAGAAATCTAAGATCAAGGTGTCAGTAGATGTGTGTGTGTGTTTTCCTAAGGCTTCTCTCCTTGACTTGCAAATAGCCATGTTTTTTTGCATGTCCTTATATGGTCATTCCTCTGTGGGTACCTGTGTCTGCACCTCTCTTCTTAAAAGGACACCACTTATATTGAATTGGGCTTCCCTGGTTGTTCAGATGGTAAAGAATCTGCCTGCAATGCAGGAGACCTGGGTTCAATCTCTGGGTTGGGAAGATCCCCTGGAGATGGGAATGGCTACCTACTCCAGTATTTTAGCCTGGAGAATTCCATGGACAGAGGAGCTAGCAGACTGCACTCCATGGAGTTGCAAAGACTCAGACACGGCTGAGTGACTAAATTTTTATATTGAATTAAGGTCCATCATAATGGTCTCATTTTAACTTAATCACATCACTAAAGACCCTGTTTCCTATAAAGCCATATTCCGAGGTATAGGGGATTGGAATATAAACATGAATATGGGTGAGGACACAATTCAACCCACAGCAGAACACATACATATATGTGTGTATACACACACACACACACACACACACACACATAGATGAACTATATGTATGTATATATATATATAAATTATAGAGAGGGACTCTTGCAGAGGTACACAGAGACTTGTATGAGAATGTTTATTATATTTTAACATTGTTTCCTATAGTAAACAGTTGGAAACGACCTAAACATACTTGAATAGGCATATGGTCAGATAAAATATATTATAAATGCATCTGATGCAAAATAAAATACAAAATAGAAAGCTACAAATGCAAAATGAAAGGATAAACTAAATCGATTATATTAATTGAGAACTCCTCTTTTTCTCAAATAATAAGAAATCTGTAGATGAGAAGTTCAGAGCTAATAACATCAACGACGCAAGCTCTTTTTGTAGTTCTGCTCCGTCATCTTTCCTCCTCAGGTTTGCAGTAAGACTGCTTGGTGTCTAGGCTTTATACCACAGATAACAGAAGGAAGGGTGAAGGGCCATGGCAACACTGCTTTACTTTTTTATAGGTAAAGCAAAAGTTGACATCTCATTCCATCATATGCCATTGAGTTGCAAAGAATGCTGGGAAATCTAGTCTTGTTTGTTTCCATAGCAGTGAAAGGCAAGGGGGAGATGAGACTGTGTGTCGAATGAGCTAAACTGCAACTATAGTTGGACATCAGTAGGCTGTGAAAATGTCATGTTAAGAAGAGAAATTGAGAGAGAGAGAGATTGAGAAGTAGAAAGAGATGGGAATTACAATACTGTTTGTGTAAATTAAAAAATCCACACACACATAAGGTGATATATCTTTGTAAAGATATGTATCATTGTAAAGATAGATATCATATGTAAAAAAAGCCACAGAAAGTTGATTGGAAAACTGCCAACACTAGCTACTACAGATTGGATGACTATCAGAAGGAGGGGGTGGAATGGAACTGAGACTGCAGGATATAGAATATGATAGCAACAATAACAACAACAAAAACAACCCCAGACTTTAAACACCAGTTCCATGAGTTGAACTGTAACAGAGGAGCATGGTTGATTGGGTCTGCCTAATTCTTTGTATTTAAGACCTGGGAGGAATAAAGCTGGGATGAGTCAGGTCACATGTGTGGTTATTCAGATCATTGGGGAGGGTTAATTGTGCGTGCGTGCGAAGTCGCTTCATTCATGTCAGGCTCTTTGAGACTCTATGGACTGTAGCCCACCAGGCTCCTATTCCATGAAATTCTCCAGGCAAGAATACTGGAGTGGGTTGTCATGCCCTTCTCCAGGGGATCTACCCAACCCAGGGATCAGATCCATGTCTCTTACATACCTGTGTAGGTGTGGGCAGGGTTATTTAGAGCCAAAAAATGTGACTCGCTATGTTAATGCTGAGTTCAATTTTCTTTACTCTGTGATAAGCACCATTCTTTTCACTATAGTTGAAGGACTGATAGGAATGTGTTACAGTTTAAGTTTAGGGATGATAGCAGTTCTTTTTTAGATAATTTAGGGATATTGTAAGTTTTGAAAAATGAATTTTGTACATATTTTTTCTTGTGTTCCATAATACAAAATTAGTAAGAGTTGACTTTTAGAGGGTCAGTGAGAGCATGAGTGAAATAAATATGGCTACTTGGTAGTGAAATCCATCATGCTCTAGTCTTCTGTTATTATCTTTGGAAACAGAGAGTGGGAGAAAGGATTTCCTTCTTCTCTAATATAGCCCTCAGTGACTGACTGGCTCCCTTCTCTGGAATGAAGCAAACTGGCACAATTCCATGTCTTACGTGGGAACAAGACACAGAAGTTTATTTATTTCATTTTTTAAAATTTATTGTCATTCTTTTGCTTTTAGTTTTGTATTCTATCCTTAAAACATCTCATACTCAATCCTCTAGATAATATACATAATTAATTAATATGTGTTAGTATGTTTTGCTTTTATTAAGCATTTGTTACAACTTTGGAAGCAGCTCTTAAGCACTTCCGTTTTAGGACCATGATTCCTTATTACTTAATTATAAATTATTAACATGGATGGGGTAGAAATGGTGAAATGGATTTAATTTGTAAATAAAAATGTGTGAATTTAATGACTCCTCACCAACTTTTAAATCAGATGGGAATCTACTTCTTATCTCTCACAGTAGTTTTCTAAGAGTCAATGGTATTTGGATTTGGAAAAGTAGAATTCCTCAATGAGAAATTTATCTTCCACAAAATAACAATAATTGACTAATGAATTATTTATTACTGTAATGAGTACTTCATTGGATTCTATGAGTAATTTTATAAATAATTACCTTTTATAGCAACTTTATAGGTCTCATCTCACATGAAGAACCCAGGGTAAAGGGGAGTCAGTGTGAACAAGACCAAGCAGAGTAAAGCAGAGCTTGAATCTGAAGTTTGTCTTGCCTTTCTGCTTACGTTTTTCATTACTTCCCTTCTTTTCCTACACTTAGTGAGTTCTTGATGCCTTATCTCTCTCCACTCAGCCATGAGAGAGCTCTTCTTGTCTCATAGTTTAAGGCACAACACAAATGCATAGTTATCATATCTTGATTTTTCTCCTGAGTTGCAGGATTCTGAATTTCCAGCTGCCGATGGGAATACCCATTTGCACACGCTACTCCTACCCCAAACTCATCATGTCTACTGTAGTCAGAGTAGCGCTTGCTCTAGATCTGCTCATTGGTGTGAATATTATGTTATGAGCCATATGTTATGAGTAATATGTTACTGCAATAGGGAGGTAATATGTTGTTTTCAAGAAACTATATAAAGAGTGTAAAAAAGTTAAAATAAAGCATAAACTATATGGAGGCATTTTTGTTAAAAGTAAAAAGGATTATTTTAAAGAAGTAGTATCTATTGACTAGTCATTCAGTCTCCCCTCCCTACCAAAGCATTATTGTTTAAAATATTTTTTTTTTTTTTTAGCCACAAGTAGAATCTAACAAGGACTTTACATGTAGGTGCTTAAGGCACCTGGAAAATCCAGAAATCATTAAATGAGACATAGTTCAGGAGTGCCTGTGTCAGGGAACGAAACTCAGGGTTGGAAGCTGAGAACAGAAAGAAAAAATTAGTTATCTGTATATTCTAAAATGTGTGGGTGATAGGTGAAAAGGATAAGCAAATTACTGGCAAAACAGACTTTTCAGTTTCCTTCTGGATGCTTTCTTCTAAGTTAATTTGAGAAATAATTTTAAGTGTTGATTTTGTATTATAGAGAATATATCAGTTTAGAAAATTAAAGTTACAAAATTTTATGAAAAAATCAATAACAGGATGTTATTATTTCCAAATGTGAAATATAATTTTTACATGGCCACCATGATAATTATATGAGGAAAGAAACAGCCATATTCAGATGTTAAAAGTGATTTTATAGAGTGAAGAACCCCAAAGTTGCTGTCATTATAAGGAATAGAATTCTCTTTTCAAGAAATTGCAATTTCCTATTTTGTATTGCAACTGAGTGATTATTTCTCTTCTTTTTGGAAAATTTAATTCTTTAGTATAAAGGATATGTCGCTAGTGGCAAGCCTGCAAGCATAAGAGAGATCATTCTGAGCCTCTAGATCTGTCTTATTTTTGCCATCGTTAATGGTAGACTTGATGTTTGTGACAATAGTTTTAGAGAAGCATGGAAAATCTGTATCTTTGGTTAAGATAAATTTGTGGTAGTTAATGATTTTAGCTGGGTCTGCATTCATGTTCAGTTGTGTCTGACTCTTTGAGACCCCATGGACTGTATCCCGCCAGGCTCCTCTGTCCATGGGATTATCCTGGCAAGATAGGGAGTGGACTGCCATTTCCTTCTCTAGGGGATCTTCTCCACCCAGGGATTGAACCACGTCTCCTGTGGCTCCTGCATTGGCAGGTGGATTCTTTACCACTGAACTACCTGGGAAGCTGGATTTTAATTAATTATATAGTAAAATCTTTATTTTTAGAATAAATCAGGCAAATCAGTGTCCATGCTTTTCCAAACTGAAGTGGGTATTAAATTATGGAATAATTTGCAGCTTGTATGAGGACTTTGTTACAGTCATAACATTGCATACTCATGAGAAATAATGCAGTGATAACAGGAAATGTATCTTCTAAAATCACTTCTGTTATAATAGCTTCTATTATAAAATGGACAGTTAGCAAATATTAAACAGGGCAATTAGAAAATACTAAGTGGTTTACAAATATCATATGTATTTTTGAAGAAAAATTATTTTGCTTTATAGTGCAGCTTATTTTTATATTTTGGAATTTAGTTTTGGATTTTCTAATGGAGCTTGGAAACTTTACATAGAGTTTTTGTTTGCTTTTTTGTCCCAGAAAATCTAGAGTTGTAGAAAGTCATCCTGATGATTGAACCCAATTCTGATGCATCTGATTGAGTTGATAGAGGAGGAAATAATGTAACAAAATAATTTGTCACAGATGAGAAGTAATAAACACTAATATGGGCAAATATAATGGAATATTGCTAGACACAATATTATTAATAGGCAAAGTTGAGGTGGTGTGCTTCAATTCCTAGTTCAAGTATTAAATGTCATTGGACTCAATACTGTGGCCTTTCAGGATCAGATGGTACCCTCTGCTGGCTAAATGTGGGATTGCGTTTAAAAATGAATGGCTTTTTTTTGTGGTTTTAAAAATAGGGGTGATTGTTGTATAAAAGGATTGAGCAGTGCAGAATATTGTAAGATAGAAAAATTATAAATGTGAATAATGAAGTCAGTGTATTGCTTAAAGAAATATTTTTTCAAATGAAACTAATATGGAAATACCCATAATTGGAATTTCCTAACCTGAGGATTTATTTTTTAACCATGGAAGTAGGAAGTAGGAAAGAAACAGCAGGGGCAGAATATATAGATCTCCTTACCTCCGTCTTCAATAACAATTTTGAATAATCGAAGCTACTTAAATTACTTTTATTACTTACTGTTGTAACAGTGACTGGCAAATAGCTCGAGGTGAGATAAGAACTGCTTTTCTCAGGGCTTCCCTGGTGGTCCAATAGCTAGGATTTCATGCTTCCACTGCAGGGGGAATGGGTTCCATCTCTGGTCCGGGAACTAAGTTTCCTCACTGTGCGGACAAAAAAAAAAAATCCTACCTTGAGAACTGCTTTTCTTTGGCTACCCTGACCTAATTTCTGTTAAAAATAATTGAAATATTCTTAAATAATCTGGAAGTTCGATAAGTTCGATACATGGAAGTATCATATAGCATGTTTGTTTTAAAATTTTTTCTATATTTTATTTTTTTCACTTTTAATTTTATACTGGAGTACAGTTGATGAAGAACGTTGTGATAGTTTCAGGTGTATAGCAGTGATTCAGTTATACATGTACATATATCTATTCTTTTGCAAATTCTTTTCCCATTTAAGTTGTTACATAATACTGAACAAAATTCCCTGGCTCTTGTGTAGGTCCTTTTGGTCGTCCATTTAAAATATATTTTAAATTCTAAAAGTCACTTTGGAATTTACAGTGTTTGGGGCACATGATGACATGAAGTTATATTTAAAAGCTTGTATTACACAGTATGTCATTATTTCATTGCAAACTTGAAAAATATAATTTTAATCTGATTCTACTGTTTAATATTGCCTTTCACTGGTATGTTGCTTTAAGAGCACCCATCCCCCTTTCCTGTTTGAGCCACTGTGTCCTGTCAGTCATCCTGAAATACACTAGGGTACTTGTCAGGCTGTTTGCTTACAAATGCATCATAAGCCAAATTGTGAGCCATGATAGTGGCACTGAATTTCTAAACACAAGAAATTGCTTAGACAGTTGGTTTAGTATCTGTGTATGGGCAATACTCTGTCTTGCAGTAGGTGAGTGAAGTGTCAAACTTTTTAAAATCAAACTTTGCTCTAAGGCAAATCCTAATTATAGGTTATATGTTACTTGGTTAGATAACTTTGGGGGAAATTAAAGGATATTATTTCTATAAAATGGGATGAATAGAAACTACTGTATTGTGTATTTATTACTTTTATAACTAATTTCCTTTTAATAGCACTAAACTCTAAACTACTTTATGAAAACTCCAGCTTTATAAATATCTACTTTTCCAAGTAGATTAGCAGTCATTTCCGTTTTCAATAGAAATGTAATTCTCTTACATACTTTTTCTTTCACATCAGTTGAGGCAGATTCAGTTGAGCAGAGGCTCAGTTCTGTTATTTGAAGTATTTATTAACGGCATTAAAAATAGTGCTAAAACAAATTCTCATGTGCCAATGACCAAGCTATAGTAGTCTTATATCAAAGCATTAAAAAATTCCTATTAACTGAGCTATTACTGTTTGAGTAACTATATTCAAGACACTGGAAGCTTTACATTCTTTAGACATAAAAGTTATTCAGCAAGCAGGCTCTTTGTGCAGACAATTTAATTTCTATATGAAGCTCTAAACCTAAGTTGTACATTGATACTTTTCCAGTATTTTCTGTATGTAGCCTTAATATTTTAAAAAGAGAATTAATAAAAGTAAAAATATAGGAACTTGTGGATTTTGATACTTGTGTGTTTAATATGGTAGAGAATAGTTAAGAGCTGCAAGGACTTGAAGTTTTAAGGCTTTATCTAGGGTAAACAAGAAGAGATTGCTTTTACTGATACATAGAATGATTATTTATTCCTTACCTTGTTCCTGAAAGGATTCAAGGTGACTTATAAGGCTATGTGAAATTCAAGAAAGGAGAAATTAAAAGTGGGGTGAAAGTAGAAAGAAAAATAAGTATGGGATATAAAACAGAGCCAGGAATAAGGCTGAGCTGCCGCAATTCTTGATTATGGTTTTATGACACTGGTGTATGGTGGATTGATGGGAGAGAAAATATAAGCTTATATACAGAAGTCTTACGGGGGACTTTCATGCAAACTAGCTGTCTTCCTTACCAAAGATGACAGTGCAGAGTGGGGAAAGTAAGCTGGATGGTGAATATTAAATATGCTTTAAATATCACTTTGTGTTTTGGTGGAAAAAAAAGTAGAGAACTGCTACCCTTTTAGCCCACACACTGATTTGTGTAGGCACAAGTGTGGCTCTAAGTTTTCTAGGAGCAGAAAGGAATTTGGTCTGTTACTTAATTCAGAAGAAAGATTAAAGAGGCTTAGTTGTTTGGAAACAACAAGAAGTTGTTTAAATAAGGTCATATATCTACATATTAGAACAGATACAATCAAGCTAATGTTAAGATAAAATATATTTGGCAATTTTGTATGAATCTAGTCCTGGTATTTAAAATTTTTTCTGAATAGGTTTTTATAAATGAGATTAGTTACTTTCCTTCCTTCACTCAATTTGGTTATAAATTTAACTTGAATTTCAACTTCTGTTAGGTAAAAATTAACTAGATACATTTAACTTGGAGAAAAGTTGTTGGGTAGGAGGAAGGAATTCAGAGGTAGGACTTTTTAATGTACTTTGATCTTCAAATACTCAAAAACCAACTACTGTGTTGAAGACTTTGGGCTCTGTGCTGCACACCATGCTAAACCCAGCCTGTAAAACTGAATAAGGTTAGAAGTTCACTGCTTTCACCCAATAGTACTGAAAAAGGACAAAAGTGTAGCAATAACATTTTGCTAAGGATCTTTCAGTGATATCTTCAGATATTCAATTAACATGATGAGTCAGAGACAATCATTTGGCTCCCTTTTTTAAGGAAGCCAAATAAAAAATAAAATAAGTAAGAAATGGTTGTCTTTTACAAAAAGCACTACAGAAACAAAATACCCAAAGCTTTTTTTTTTTTGTACTTTTGTAAACACATATTCAGGTTGACTTAGAGTTCTATAACACATCAGCTGCATGACATGACATTGTGGATAACATGGACACACAGGTTTGAAACCTGGGAAGCAAATATTCTTAAGATACTAAGTAGGGTTTTGTTGTTGTTTAGTCGCTAAGTTGTATTTGATTCTTTGCAACCCCATGGACTGTAGCCTGCCAGTCTCCTCTGTCCATGGAGATTCTCCAGACAAGAATACTGGAGTGGGTTGCCATTTCTTTTTCCAGGGGATCTTCCCGATCCAGGGATTGAACCGGTGTCTCCTGCAGTTCCTGCTTGGCAGATGAATTCTTTACCAGTAGGTCCACCTGGGAAGCCCAAAGCAGATTTGTGCTAAGTTGTTTCAGTCCTGTCCAACTCTTTGTGACCCATGGACTATATAGTCCACCAGGCTCCTCTGTCCATGGGATTTTCCAGACAAAAATACTGGAGTGGGTTGCAGGTTTTGGCATCAAATAAACTGAGTGATTACCAGAGTGGTCAAGGATGCTTAAGGAAAACAAATTAGCTTTTGAAAACATTAATTCAGAGATCCTAGTGAGAAATATGCTAACTGCTTGTACAGTCAATGGATATCAATAGAAATCTGTAATTATATAGTAACTGAAGTAACTTGGAAATATTTTCAGTGTCAGTGAGATAAGAGATGAACAGAAAAGATTTTTTAAAAGTTAGATTTATTAAGGAAAAATTTACATACATTAAATTCACTCTTTTTAAGTTTACAGTTTGATGAATTCTGACAATTATACACAATCATATAATCACCACCATTATCAAATAGAACATTTCTATTTGAATCAATCCAAAAAGTTACCTGTTTTATGCATGGTTGTTCAGTGATTTCAGCACCATTTGTTGAAAAGACTATCTTTTTTCCACTGAGTTACTGTGACATCTTCATTGAAAGTCAAGTGTCCATTTAATATTATGTCTAATAGGTGAGCCCGGGTTGTCTCACTTTTGGTAACGTTAAGATTGATCAGTGCACTCACGCACTATGAGCCTGATTCTCATAGTTCCCTGTTAATCAGTCACCTAATGATTTTAGCCTTCATACTGGTAATTCCTGTATAGTCTATTATTTTTTAAGGGTGACTTTATCATTCTATAATTCTTTTTAAAATGCTTACATTTTTGTTTTTTTTAATTTTTTTGTTTTTATTTTTAATTATTTTATTTTTTAAAATTTTGGCTGTGTCGAGTCTTTGTTGTGGCACATGGGCTTTTCTCTCTAGTTGCTGCGAATTGACCTCTCTTGTTGCAAAGCACGGACTTTAGGGTGCGTGTGTTCACTAGTTGTGGTGTGTGGGCCTAGTTGCTCGGTGGTATGTTGGATCTTAGTTCCATGACCAGGGATCAAACCCATGTCCCCTGCATTGGAAGGCGGACTCCCAACTACTGGATTGCCAGGGAAGTACCCTGTTTATTAGTTTTATCAGTTGGGATCATTTATAAAGAACTCTTCCCTTACTATTTCATTAGTCAGAAGTATAGTTCATACCAGGAAATCAGGAAAGTACTTGATTATTTCCTATTATTTACCCATTTAAAAAAAATAAGATATTCTAGCAACTTTGAAAGGTGACCAATGAGTTTTTGTTTTTGAATTTTTATATGTTGGATATGTTGCAGTGTATTATAATTTTTATTCTTTTGATGCTCAAATTTTCTGATTTTTGGCCACTGAGAACCCCTTTAAATTGTTTACTTAGCCTTTTGATTGGCTTTCCTGGTTGGTCAGTGATAAAAAATCCACCTCCCAAAACAGGAGACGTGGGTTTGATCCCTGGTTTGGGAAGATCCCTGGGAGAAGAAAATGACAACCCATTTCAGTATTCTTGTCTGGAAAATCCCATGGACAGAGGAGCCTGATGGGCTATAGTCCATAGAGTCGTAAAATAGTCAGACACAATTTAGTGACAAAACAACAAGAAGCTTTGGACAAAACCCAAGTGAACCTTGATTCCTAGCTTAAGAAGATGTTTTGTACATTTCCTGCACCAGATCTTTGATCAGCCTTTTCACCAAGGAACCTAGGTCCTTTTAGTGGAAAATAGTATTTAGGGAACACAAACTCTGCACCAGATTGCCATTGCTGCCCAGTTTTCTTTTTCCTTTGGATGTGTGTGAACACATACAAAAAGAAGTAGATATTTTTTAGGAAAGGAAACATATATAATGAGATCATACTGATGGCTCCCATTTAAAATGAAGTTAATTTAAAGTTTTTTGATTTTATGTTTGCATCTTTTTTCTTTATATTGAGGTATAGTTGATTTACAATATTATATTAATTTCAGGTGTACAACATAGTGACTCAAAATTTTTTTATGGATTATACTCCATTTATAGTTATTATGAAATATTGCTGTATTTCCTACACTGTAAAATGTATCCTTGTAGCCCATTTACCAGGCAGGAGCCCTCCCCTGTTAGCACTGGTAACCACTAGTTTGTTCTCTATATCTGTGACTCTTTTTCTTTTTAGTCACTAGTTTGTTTTATTTTTTAGATTCCACATACAAATGATAACATACAGTATTTGTCTTTCTCTGTATGACTTATTTCACTATGCAGAGTACTCTCTAAGTCCGTCCACGTTGTTGCAGTTAACACAATTTCATTTTTTACAGCTAAATAGTATTCTTTTGAATATCTATAGCACGTCTTTATCTGTTCATCTGTTGATGGACACCTAGGCTTCTTCTGTATCTTGGCAATTGTAAATAATTCTGCTATGAACTTTGAAGTATATTCAGTGCAGTCACTTAGTCATGTCCGGCTCTTTGAGACCCCATGGACTGCCGCACACCAGGCTTCCCTGTCCATCACCAATTCCCAGAACTTGCTCAAACTCACGACCATCTAGTCAGTGATGCCATACAACCATCTCATCCTCCGTTGTCCCCTTCTCCTCCTGCCCTCAATCTTTCCAAGAATCAGGGTCTTTTCTAATGAGTCAGTTCTTCACATCAGGTGGCCAAAGGTTTGAAGCTTCCAGCTTCAGCATCAGTCCTTCCGAAGAATATTCAGGACTGATTTCCTTTAGGATTGGCTGGTTTGACTCTTTGCAGTCCAGGGTACTCTCAAGAGTCTTCTCCAACACCACAGTTCCAAAGCATCAATTCTTCGGTGCTCAGCTTTTTTTATGGTCCAACTCTCACATCCGTACATGACTTCTGGAAAAATCATAGCTTTGACTAGACAGACCTTTGTTGGTAATGTCTCTGCTTTTTAATATGCTGTCTACGTTGGTCATAACTTTTCTTACAAGGAGCAAACGTCTTTTAATTTCATGGCTGCAGTCACCATCTGTGGTGATTTTGGAGTCCAAGAAAGTAAAGTCTCTCACCGTTTCCATTGTTTCCCCATCTATTTGCCATGAAGTGATGGGACTGGTTGCCATGATCTTCTTTTTTTGAATGTTGAGTTTTAAGCCAGCATTTTCACTCTCCTCTTTCACTTTCATCAAGAATCTCTTCAGTTCCTCTTCTCTTTCTGCTATAAGGATGGTGTTATCTGCATATCTGAGGTTATTGATATTTTTCCCGGCAAGCTTGATTTCAGCTTGCTTGTGCTTCATCCAGCCTGGCATTTTGCATGATGTACTTTGCATTTAAGTTAAATAAACAAGGTGACAATATACAGCCTTGATGTACTCCTTTCCCGATTTGGAACCAGTCCATTGTTCCATGTCCCATTCTAACTTTTGTTTCTTGACCTGCTTACAGATTTCTCAGGAGGCAGGTAAGGTGGTCTGATATTCCCATCTCTTGAAGAATTTTCCACAGTTTGTTGTGATCCATACAGTCAAAGGCTTTGGCGTAGTCACTAAAGCAGAAGTAGGTATTTTTCTGGAGCTCTCTTGATTTTTCTATGATCCAGCAGATGCTGGCAATTTGATCTCTGGTTCCTCTGCCTTTTCTGAATGCAACTTGAACATCTGGGAGTTCTCAGTTCACGTACTGTTGAAGCCTGGCTTGGAAAAATTTTGAGCATTACTTTGCTAGTGTGTGAGATGAGTGCAATTGTGCGGTAGTTTGAACATTCTTTGGCATTGCCTTTCTTTGGAATGGAATGAAAACTGACATTTTCCAGTCTTGTGTCCACTGTTGAGTTTTCCAAATTTGCTGGCATATTGAGTGCAGACTTTGACAGCATCATCTTTTAGGTTTTGAAATAGCTCACCTGGAATTCCATCACCTCCATTAGCTTTGCTCATAGTGATGCTTCCTAAGGCCCACTTGACTTTACACTCTAGGATGTCTGGCTCTAGGTGAGTGATCACACCATTGTGGTTATTTGGGTTGTTAAGTTCTTTTTTGTACATGAATCCTTTCAAATTAATGTTTTCATTTTCTTCAGCTATATACCCACATGTGGAATTGCTGAATCATATGGTAGTTTCATTTTTAGTTTCTGAGAAAACTCCATGCTGTTTCCCACAGTGATTTTATCAGTTTACCTTCCCACCAACAGTGTACAAAGGTTGCATTTCTCTACATCCTTGCCAGCATTTGTTATTTATGTTCTTTTTGATGATAGCCATTCTGACAGGTGTTGGGTGGTGTCTCACTGTCATTTTAATTTGCATTTCTCTGATGATTAGAGATATTAAGCATTTTTCATGAGCCTGTTGGCTATCTGTATCTCTCTCTTTTTTTTTTATTCTGGAATCTTATTTCCTAATAGTGTGAATATAATTATTTGTTTGCTTTATCCTTATGTATGTGTATACATATGTTGGCCACTTGATGTGAACAGCTGACTCATTGGAAAGGAGAAGGAGAATAGGGTGACAGATGAGATGGCTGGATGGCATCACTGATGCAATGGACACAAACTTGGGCAAACTCCAGGAGATGGTGAGGGACAGGGAAGCCTGGTGCGCTGCAGTCCATGGTGTCATGAAGAGTTGGACACAACTTGGTGACTGAGCAGCAACATGTGTATATACATATAATAAGAATATATATATATTACACACGTGCATGCATGCTAAGTCTCTTCAGTCATGTCTGACTCTTTGCATCCCTATGGACTGTAGCTCTCCAGGCTCCTCTGTACATGGCATTCTTCAGGCAAGAAAACTGGAGTGGGCTGAGATTCCCTTCTCCAAGGGATCTTCCCAACCAAGGGATCGAAGCTATGCCTCTTACATCTCCTGCGTCGGAAGGTTCTTAACACTAGCACCACCTGGGAAGCCCATTACACCACACATATATATAAGAATGCTAAATGTAGTTTAGAATTACTTTGCCATTCTTTTTGTCCTAGAGGCTATCTCTCTAGGATTAGAGTAAAAATATGGTCCTTATTTTATTTTTTTTTTAGTTTGGGATTTGGATTTATTTGTGGGATATCCAATCAGATGACAGATAATGATCTAGAATTCAGGAAGAGTTCTGACAAAACATAGTCCACTGGAGAAGGGAATGGCAAACCATTTTAGCATTCTTGCCTTGAGAACCTCATGAACAATATGAAAAAGCAAAGTGATATGACACTGAAAGATGAGCTCCCCAGATTGGTAGGTGCCCAATATGCTACTGGAGAAGAGTGGAGAAATAGCTACAGAAGGAATGAAGAGACTGAGACAAAGTGGAAACAACGTCCAGGTGTGGATGTGTCTGGTGCTGAAAGTAAAGTGCGATGCTGTAAAGAACAATACTGCATAGGAACCTGGAATGTTAGGCCCATGAATCAAGGTAAATTGGAAGTGGTCAAACAGGAGATGGAAAGAGTAAACATCAACATTTTAGGAATAAGTGAACTAAGATGGACTGGAATGGGTGAATTTAATTCAGATGACCATTATATCTACTACTGTAGGCAAGAATCCCTTAGAAGAAATGGAATAATGCTGATAGTCAAAAAAAGAGTCTGAAATGCAGTACTTGGGTGCAGTCTCAAAAACAACAGAATGATCTCTGTTTCCAAGGCAAACCATTCAATATCTTAGTAATCCAAGCTTACGCCCCAACCACTAATGCCAAAAAGCTGAACTTGAGCGGTTCTATGAAGACCCAAATGATCTAGAATTAAGACCAGAAAAGATGTCCTTTTCATCATAGGGGACTGGTATGCAACAGTAGCAAGTCAAGAGATACCTGGAATAATAGTCAAGTTTGGCCTTGGAGTACAGAATGAAGCAGGGCAAAGGCTAACAGAGTTTTGCCAAGATAATGCACTGATCGTAGCAAACACCCTCTTCCAACAACACAAGAGATGACTCTAAACATGGACATCACCAGATGGTCAATACAGAAGTCAGATAGATTTTATTCTTTGCAGCTGAAGGTGGAGAAGCTCTTTAAAAGCCATCAAAAACAAGATCAGGAGCTGACTGTGGCTCAGATAATGAACTCCTTATTGCCAAATTCAGAGTTAAATTGAAGAAAGTAGGGAAAACCACTATACCATTCAAGTATGACCTAAATCAAATCCCTTACAACTATACAGTGGAAATGGCAAATAAATTCAAGGGATTAGATCTGATAGAGTGCCTGAAGAACTATGGATAAAGGTTTGAGACATTGTATAGGAGGTGGTGATCAAAACCATCCTTAAGAAAAAGAAATGCAAAAGGACAAAATGGTTGTCTGAGGAGGCCTTACAAATAGCTGAGAAAAGAAGAGAAGCAAAAGGCAAGGAGAAAAGGAAAGATATACCCATCTGAATGGAGAGTTCCAAAGAATAGCAAGGAGAGATAGGAAAGCCTTCCTAAGTGATCAATGTAAAGAAATAGAGGAAAACAGTAGAATGGGAAAGACTAGAGATTTCTTCAAGAAAGTTAGAGACACCAAGGGAACATTTCATGTGAAGACGGGCACAATAAAGGACAGAAATGGTATGAACCTAACAGAAGCAAAAGATATTAAGATGAGGTGGCAAGAATACACAAAAGAATTGTACAAAAGAGATATTAATGACCCAGATAACCATGATGGTGTGATCACTCACCTAGAGCCAGACATCCTGGAGTGCAAAGTCAAGTGGGCCTTAGGAAGCATCACTATGAGCAAAACTAATGGATGTGATGGAATTCCAGGTGAGCTATTTCAAATCCTAAAAGATGATGCTGTCAAAGTCTGCACTCAGTATGCCAGCAAATTTGGAAAACTCAGCAGTGGCCACAGGACTGGAAAATGTCAGTTTTCATTCCATTCCAAAGAAAGGCAATGCCAAACAATGTTTAAACTACCACACAATTGCACTCATCTCACACACTAGCAAAGCAATGGTCAAGTTTTTCCAAGCTAGGAGATTCAACAGTACGTGAACTGAGAACTTCCAGATGTTCAAGTTGGATTTAGAAAAGGCAGAGGAACCAGAGATCAAATTGCCAACATCTGTTGGATCCTAGAAAAAGCAAGAGAGTTCCAGAAAAACATCTACTTCAGTTTTATTGACTATGCCAAAGCCTTTGACTGTGTGGATCACAACAAACTGCATAAAATTCTTCAAGAGATGGGAATATCAGACCACCTTACCTGCCTCCTGAGAAATCTTTTGCAGGTCAAGAAGCAATGGTTACAACCAGCCATGGAACAATGGACTGGTTTCAGATTGGGAGAGGAGAATGGCAAAGCTGTATATTGTCACCCTTATATGCAGAGTTCATCATGTGAAATGTTGGGCTGGATGAAGCACAAGCTGGAATCAAAATTGCAGGGAGAAATATCAATGACCTCAGTTATGCAGATGACACCACCCTTACGGCAGAAAGCAAAGAGAACTAAAGAGCCTCTTGATGAAAGTGAAAGAGGATAGTGAAAAAGCTGGCTTAAAACTCAACATTCAAAAAAAGAAAATCATGGTATCTGGTCCCATCACTTCATGGCAAATAGATGGGGAAACAATGGAAACAGTGAGAGACTTTATTTTCCTGGGCTCCAAAATCACTGCAGATGATGACTGTAGCCATGAAATTAAAAGATACTTGCTCCTTGGAAGAACAAGCTATGACCAACCTAGATCGCATATTAAAAAGCAGAGACATTAGTTTGCCAACAAAAGTCTAACTTTTTTACAATTTTCTTATGTAAAGGTACTGTGCTATAAACACTGTTTTGAACCTTGCTTTCTTTTTTCACTATGAAAAATCACTCCACAGTAGCATATAGAGAAAACTTCCTCACTCTTTTTTACAGCTAGGTTGTATTTGTTTGTGTGGATATACCATACATAGTGTCCCCTTCCTTCCTTCGTTTGTTTCCTCTCCTTTTAAAAATATTGCTGCAAAGAATTGTCTTGGGCATATATTAGATTTTAAAAATTTTAATAGTTGCTCTCACAGATTTTCTGAAAGATATAATCAATATTTAAAAAAATTGAAGTATAGTTGATTTACAAATGTTATGTTATAGTTTTCATTTTGGGGATAGATTTCCAGAAGTGAGATCACTGGGTCAAAGGGTATATGTATATTGCAAATTCGCCATCTGTAGGAACAACATTTTGCATAACCACACACAATTTATGAGGGTGTCTGATACACTATAGCTTTACTAACAGAGGTTGTTATCTAAATTTTGAATATTTGCCGATCTGCAAGGTGAGAAATTGTATCTCAGGGTAGATTTAATGTGTATTTCTTTGATTATGAACAAAGTTGGGCAGCTTTTTATATACTTAAGGGATATTTGCCTATTTTTCCTTGAATGAGAAATTGTTTTAAATTACACTCAACTTTAAACAATATCTATTGATTCCTTGCTATGAAAGATGAGGAAAGATGAGTATTTGAGTTTTTCCATCTATTTTGATAGTGATTTTACTAGTCTGTCCTCTATCTTTCCTAATGCACTCTCTGTCCATGTATATTGGATGCTTCTAATGTTACTTTTTGCCTTTTCATTTTCATTCAAATCCCAAAGAAAGGCAATACCAAGCAATGTTCAAACTATCACACAATTGCACTCATCTCACATGCTAGCAAAGTAATGCTCAAAATTCTCCAAGCCAGGCTTCAACAGTACCTGAACTGTGAACTTCCAGATGTTCAAGCTGGATTTAGAAAAGGCAGAGGAACAAGAGATCAAATTGCCAGCATCTGTTGGATCCTAGAAAAAGCAAGAGAGTTCCAGAAAAACATCTGCTTTATTGACTATGCCAAAGCCTTTGACTGTGTGGATCACAACAAACTGTGGAAAATTCTTAAAGAGATGGAACTCTCAGACCACCTTACCTGCCTCCTGAGAAATCTATATGCAGGTCAAGAAGCAAAAGTTAGTACAGGACATGGCACAATTGACTGGTTCCAAATTGGGAAAACAGTACATCAAGGCTGTATATTGGCACCCTACTTATTTAACTTATGTACAGAGTATATCATGCGAAAACGCCGGACTGGATGAAGCACAAGCTGGGAATCAAGATTGCTGGGAGAAATATCAATAACCTCAGATATGCAGATGACACCATCCTTATGGCAGAGAGTGAAGAGGAACTGAAGAGATTCTTGATGAAAATGAAAGAGGAGCGTGAAAACGCTGGCTTAAAGCTCAACATTCAAAAAATGAAGATCATGGCATCTGGTCCCATCATTTCAAGGCAAATAGATGGGGAAACAATGGAACCAGTGAGAGACTTTATTTTCCTGGGCTCCAAAATCACTGCAGATGATGACTGCAGCCATGAAATTAAAAGACGCTTGCTCCTTGGAAGGAAAGTTATGACCTACTTAGACAGCATATTAAAAAGCAGAGGCATTACTTTGCCGACAAAGATCTGTCTAGTCAATGGTGTGGTTTTTCCAGTAGTCATGTACGGATGTGAGAGTTGGACCATAAAGAAAGCTGAGCACCAAAGAATTGATGCTTTTGAACTGTGGTGTTGGAGAAGACTCTTGAGAGTCCCTTGGACTTCAAGGAGATTCAACCAGTCAATCCTAAAGGAAATCAGTGCTGAATATTTGTTGGAAGGACTGATGTTGAAGCTGAAGCTCCAGTACTCTGGTCACCTGATGTGAAGAACTGACTCATTAGAAAAGACCTTGATGCTGGGAAAGATTGAAGGGAGAAGGTGTAGGGGATGACAGAGGATGAGATGGTTGAATGGCATCACTGACTCGATGCACATGAGTTTGAGCAATCTACAGGAGTTGGTTATGGATAGGGAAGCCTGGTGTGCTGCGGTCCATGGGGTGGTAAAGAAGCGGACATGACTGAGCAACTGAACTGAACTGAAAATGTTACTTTTATCCTTATAGTGTTTCACTTTTTGTTTTATTTTTTATGTTTATTTATCTATTTGGATACCTTGGATTTTAGTTGCAGCATGTGGGATCTTTGTTGTGCTGCATAGATCCTTACATTATGGTGAGGGCTCAGTAGTTGAGGTGCCCGGGTTTAGTTGTCCTGTGGCATGTGGGATCTTCATTCCCCAAGCAGGGATTGAACCCATGTCCCCTGCATTGCAAGCCAGATTCTTAACCACTGAGCTACTAGGGAAGATCCTGTAGTGTTTTGTTTTTTGCTTCTATTTGTGTTTTGAGTTCTTCTATCTTGTTTTTATTCCCTATGATCTTTTGCCTCTTTTTTGAATTTTGCAACTCTTCTTTGAGTTTTTTTTAAAAGTGAGGACATTTTGTATACACGTGTGTATCTTTGTGTGTGTGTGTATTTGAGTCCACATATAACTTTCACATGTGAACAAGGTTATGTTCAAAATCCTTCAAGCTAGGCTTCAGCAGTACCTGAACTGAGAACTTACAGGTGTACAGGCTGAGTTTCGAAGAGGCAGAGGAACCAGAGATCAAAATAACAACATGGAAAAAGCAAGGGAATTCCAGAAAAACATCTACTTCTGCTTCATCGACTATGCTAAAGTCATTGTGTGGATCACAAACTGTGGAAAGTTCTCAAAGAGAGGGGAGTACAAGACCACCTTGCCTATCTCCTGAGAAACATGTGTGTGGGTCAAGAAGCAACAGTTAGAACCGGGCATGAAAAAGCTGACTGGTTCCAAATTGGGAAAGGAATACATCAAGCCTGTATGTTGTCACCTGCTTATTTAACTAATATACAGAGTACATTATGTGAAATGCTGGACTGGTTAAATCACAAGCTGGAATCAAGATTTCCATGAGAAATATCAATAATCTCAGATATGCAGATGATACCACTCTAATGGCAGAAAGTGAAGAGGAACTTAAAAAGCCTCTTGATGAGGGTGAAAGAGGAGAGTGATAAAACTGGTTTGAAACTCAATATTAAAAAAGCTAAGATCATGGCATTTGGTTCCATCACTTCACAGCAAATAGAATGGGAAAAAGTGGAAGAAATGACAGATTTTATGTTCTTGGGCCCCAAAACCACTGTGGACAGTGACTATAGCCATGAAAATAGAACATGCTTGCTCCTTGGAAGGAAAGCTATGACAAACCTAGACAGTATACTAAAAAGCAGAGGCATCACTTTGCTGACAAAGGTCCGTATAGTCAAAGCTATAGTTTTTCTTGTAGTAATTTACAGATGTGAGAGTTGGACCATAAAGAAGACTGAGTGCTGAAGAACTGATGGCTTTCGAATTGTAGCACTGGAGAAGACTCTTGAGAGTCCCTTGGACTGCAAGGAGATCACATCAGTCAATCCTAAAGGAAATCAACCCTGAATATTCATTGGAAGGTCTGTTGCTCAACTGAAGCTCCAATACTTTGGCCACCTGATATGAAGAGCCAACTCACTGGAAAAGACTAATTCTGGAAAAGACTGAAGGCAAACAGAGAAGAGGGCAATGGAGGATGAGATGATTAGATAACATCAATAGACAAGAATTTGCGCAGATTCCAGGAGACAGTGGAGGGCAGAGGAGCCTGGTGTGCTGCAGTCCATGAGGTTGCAAAGAGTTGGACATGACTTAGCAACTGAAAAACAGCAACAAATAACTATTTCACCGAGTTCTTCCTCTGTTTCCTTCATTAATCCTTATTTATATGCGTTTTTTTGGTTCTCTCCTCTTTTCTTTCTCTCTCTCGTTCTTTCTTTCATTTATTTGTAAGTTGGGATAATGACAAGTTTCCTTGAAGATAGAGGTTTAATTTTGGGTTTTCCTGTCTTCCCTCAGTTTTGATGGGAGGAAGTGACATAAACATGTCTCTGTTCAACCATATATTATAATAAATCCTAGGAGATGGTAGGATGATGATGATTCTCTTAGAGATCTGCATAGGGTGCAGAGTAAAGCATTGCTTACTTCCTCTATGAGCGTGTATGCTCTTATGTGTGTGTGTGTTTATTAAGATGTAAAGAAGATTGTTTGAGCTGAGGTTGGGAAAATGAGGAAGCATTTACTGAGTGGATATTAGGAAGATTATTTCAGACCAAGAATACAGAATGAGTAGAAATCTAGGGCCATGAAATAATATGGTCCATTTAGAGAACTTCAAGTTCTTTAGCGTGGATGGAGTACAGGGAGGCAGTGAGTCAAAGAAAAAGAAAAAGCTGGAGAGATAGGGAAGACCAAATTGCCTCGAGTCTTTCAGTGGAGCCTAAAAGGCCGTATAGTCAAGGCTATGGTTTTTCTAGTAGTCATGTATGGATGTGAGAGTTGGACTATAAAGAAAGCTGAGCACCGAAGAATTGATGCTTTTGAACTGTGGAGTGGGAGAAGACTCTTGAGAGTCCCTTGGACTGCAAGGAGATCCAACCAGTCCATCCTAAAGGAGATCAGTCCTGGGTGTTCATTAGAAGGACTGATGTTGAAGCTGAAACTCCAATATTTTGGCCACCTGATACAAAGAACTGACTCATTGGAAAAGGCCCTGATGCTGGGAAAGATTGGGGGCAGTAGGAGAAGGGGACAACAGAGGATGAGGTGGTTGGATGGCATCACCGACTCAATGGACATGAGTTTGGATGGACTCCGGGAGTTGGTGATGGACAGGTAGGCCTGGCGTGCTGTGGTTCATGGGGTCGCAAAGAGTCGGACATAACTGAGTGACTGAACTGAATTGAACTGAACTGAAACTCTATTGTGTTCAGAAGAAGAATGTGTGACAGTTGACAGTTTTAATCAGGGGATTAGTGTAACATTATCTTATTTCATATTAAAGAGATCACTTTGGGAATAGTTTGGAGGGTGAATTGGAGGTTGTGAGAAACTAGAAGGGAGATCAGTTAGGATATCATTGGAAAGTCTAAGTAAGCCTAACCACGGTTTGAACTAAGGAAGTACCAATACAAATAGAGAAGAAATGGCCAATATAAGAAGAGTTAAGGGAATAGAAGTTATGTAATTTTTCTGCTAATCTGATGTGAAGAGAGAGGCAAAGTGAAAGAAAATATTTGGAGATGACCTTCAAATTACTGGGTTGAATGCAAGTTCCCATTATGTGATGATGTAATTAATCCAGATCAGAACTGAGGATGGTGGTAACAGGTTTTGAGGACAAGATCATGGAGTTCAGTTTTGAGGTGCCTGTGAGACAGCTCAGTGGGTAGTGGATTAGGGGCTCTAAAGCTTAGGTGAGAGGTCTGGACTGTTGAATCAGAGGTTCTAAGTTGAATTGAAACTCCAGGATGATATTGTTCTGAAAGAACAATGTAATGTGAGCAATGAATAGGATGTAAGGGGTGGAACCTGCGGTAAGACCTGTAGTTAACAGGAGTTAGCAGATAAGGAGGGCTTCCCAGGTGACACTCCTGCCAATGCAGGAGATGTAAGACACAGGTTCGATCCCTGGGTCAGGAAGATTACCTGGAGGAGGGCATGACTACCCACTCCAGTATTCTTGCCTGGAGAATCCCATGGACAGAAGAACCTGGCGGGCTACAGTCTGTGGGGTCACACAGAGCCAGGCATGACTGAAGCGACTTAGAATGCACACACACACATATAGATAAGGAAGAGCTAGCAAAAGACACTGGGGAGGAATGGTCAGAAGGAATTCAGAGGAGGAAGTCTTTTATTTACTATAGAAAAAATACTATGTGGGATTAGAAGTAGTTAAATATGGCTAACAGGTATATAGTCAGAGTTCTTGGAGAAAATTTTAAAAAGTCATGGTAAAATGGTGGGCTTGGATGGTTAGACTGACAATTCTGGCACAGGCTTTTCTTTTTTTTTTTGCCTCGAAAAGTGACATTTGTTCCAAGAGTCAAAGATAAAAAAAGAAAAATGGCAAGATGTCCATCCCTTGGTTCTCTTCCCTTCCCTTCTGCTGCTCCTTGGCCCGCTCCAAGGTTTGATCCCTGGCTGGTGCTAGGTAGCACAACTCCTCTCATGTGAGGTCAGCAACATTAAGGGGCATCTTCTCAGTGGAGGTGCTGTAGAAGGTCTCAATGTCTCAAAGAGTCCTCTTGTCTTCTTCTCTCACCATGTTAATAGCCATAATCTTATGGCCGAAACATCCACCATGAGGAATTCTGTGGATGTAGTTTTTGCTATTGGTGGGGAAGTCATAGTTGATGACTAAGGAAACTTGCTGTACATCGATGCCTCTGGCCTATGTCAAGAAAGAAAGGAGCTTCAGTGTGTGAATGAGAAAGCACAAGTCTATCCAGAGTTAAGCATACATGTTCACAAAGGAAAGCAAAGGAAATAAACATCCCTTTCCCTCAGAAACCCGAGGTTTGCCAGATTTTATTCCAAGTTGCTACTTTCCTAAAGAGAGGCATTAGTAGGAAGAGGGAATAACCTTGGATCAGACTTTTTTTTTTTTTAATTAATTTTTATTGGAGTATAGTTGCTTTACCACTATGTATGTGTCAGTTTCTGCCATATATAGCAAACTGAATCAACTATACATATACGTATGTCCCCCCCCCCCCGCCCTTTTTAAAAATTTCTTTACCATTTAGGTCACCACAGAGCTGAGTTCCCTGTGCTATACAGTAGGCTATCATTAGTTATCTAATATTTTACACACAGTAGTATATATATGTCAATCCCGTTCTCACACCATTCCACCCCTCTTCCCACCTTAGTATCCATGCGTCCATTCTCTATGTCAGTGTTTGTATTTCTGCTTTGCAAATAAGTTCATCTGTATCATTTTCTAGATTCTACATATAAGCAATATTATATGATATTTGTTTTTCTCTATCTGACTTACTTCACTCTGTATGACAGTCTCTAGGTCTATCCAAGTCTCTGCAAACTGCACAATTTTGTTACTTTTTATGGCTCAGTAACATTCCATTATATATATACCACATCTTCATATCCATTCCTCTGTTGTTGAACATTTGGGTTACTTCCATGTCCTGGCTATTGCAAATAGTGGCACAGACTTTTAAAACTTCTTTTAAGAGAGTATGTAAGAATGGAAATCCTGGAAGTAGAGAAGAAAGCTGGAATTCTCAAAACAGTTGCAAATTACTGTTTTTTGCAAATATATTAATAGATTTATGGAAAAATGAATGTAGTGTTTTCAGACTTTGGTTTTGTTTTATCTATTTTGATAAGCAGGGTCTTATTTATTTATGAGTAATCAGAAAATGAAGAAATGGGACTTTTTTTGGCTTCAAATTGAGGTTGATATGAATTCTGCTTTTTTCTTTTTTTTGCTATTCTCTTTTTTGTTCTCTGCTTTTCAAAAATACCAGACCTTAGGAGACTTCACATACATTTGAGCTGTCTTATAATATTATGGAGTAGAACTGACCCATAGGCCCACTGGACTTGCAGCAACAAAAGCTACTGTCACTTTCAAGGTGTATATGAAGGGCATGTTACTTCTGCCCTGGTTGTTTAAACTTGATGCTTATAGTGCAAGTTATTCTTGTCCTGGGTGAATCAGTGAAAGCTTCTCTGAGGTTTCACATACTAGATTATTTTCTTCTTAGATTTCAATTGGACCGGTTTAGACCTTTTGACTTTCTAAATAACAGGCAGGTAAACTTCAAGCTGGGCTTATATGAGATAGGATCTCACTTCTGGTATAATTTTATACGAAATGTCCTTAAGTTGAAAGGCATTGCTACACAGAATAACCATGGGGCATTTTTGTCCTTTCTTCCTACCTGCAATTTTGAAAATGTGTGCCATTGTGAAAAAAGAATGAGCTTTTAGTGTGAACTGTCATTTTGTAAAATAACTTAAAATGTGTGCTATCAGTAGAGGGGTAATTAGGTCATCTTATAAAATTCTTATATATAGTCTTACTTTTCAGCTAAATCAGAAATTGAATTACAACCTTTTTCTTTATTTTGGAGGGCCATTAGACTAGCCAGCCATTCATAACAAGAAGGACATAAGACCTAAATATAAATAGAATCTGATGTTTTCCTTTGTTTTATTTCATATTAGTTAAGTCAGTCATTTGGATTTTTTGTTTTTTATCTTTTTTTGCAGCTCTCATTAAGGTTGTATGTGGGGAAACAAGTTTTATTTTGGTTACTATGAATAGAAGAAACAAATGTTTGAATTGAATTTAATTTGTATTTTCTCATAAAGAATCCATAAAACATAATATTGGGGGGGAGGAGCTCAATTTGATTATTTTTCAAAAAACACCAGCAAGATTACTATCCAAAGGTTGTTAGAAAGAACTTCAAATGCTTCCAAGAAGCCTTTGAAAGTTTTAATTATAACCTGCTAAAGATATTTACATTTTATTATAAAATGTGATTTTGTTTTTTTGCTATATTGAAATCCAGAATTCTTAAAAGTTAAGGAAATAAAAAATTCAGAGTCTTAGGGATCCAGACATGTAGTACATTTAATAGTCGTAGCCCTACCACGTTGTTGGAATATATACATTCTATTGTATTTCCTTTGCTCTGTTTTATTCTTAAAACAAAAGAAAACAAAAATCCTAAAAACATCAACCAACCAACCAAACAATTGTAGCCCTATCTCTGGAACATACCTCTTATGTCTCACTCTAGAATTGATTTCAAGGGGCTCAAGACTCTTTATGAGGCTGTTTTGCCTTAGGAATTTTTTAGAGTATTTAGGCATGCTGCATTTCTAATTAATGCACATGTAGGCAATATGCCTTAGATTTTGAAGTCAAGAGATCCAATGAAATGAGTCACCAGAGGGAAGCTTTGTGTTAAGCCCTTTCATTATGGGAACAAAGAGCAAAAGCATTTTTGAATAATAATTACAGGCTCTATAGATGAAAGAGGTATGTTTAACCTAAATGTAGACAAGTAGATTCTACTTTGCTACTGAAAAGGGGATAATAATATCAACTAATATTTGTTGAGCTCTTAATAGGTGTCTGAGGCATGGGCTAAGTTATGACTTCTATATGGATTTTTAATTTTAATCTTCAAGATCATTTTGAAGAAGGTATTCTTCAGTTCAGATCAGTTCAGTCGCTCAGTCGTGTCCGACTCTTTGTTACCCCATGAATGGCAGCACGCCAGGCCTCCCTGTCCATTACCAACTCCCGGAGTTTACTCAAACTCATATCCATCGAGTTGGTGATGCCCTCCAAACATCTCATCCTCTGTCGTCCCCTTCTCCTCCTGCCCTCAATCTTCCCCAGCATCAGGGTCTTTTCAAATGAGTCAGCTCTTTGTATCAGGTGTCCAAAGTACTAGAGTTTCAGCTTCAGCATCAGTTCTTCCAATGAACACCCAGGACTGATCTCCTTTAGGGTGGACTGGTTGGATCTCCTTGCAGTCCAAGAGCCTCTCAAGAGTCTTCTCCAACACCACAGTTCAAAAGCATCAATTCTTTGGTGCTCAGCTTTCTTTATAGTCCAACTCTCACATCCATACATGACCACTGGAAAAATCATAGCCCCGAATAGATGGACCTTTGTTGACAAAGTAATGTCTCTGCTTTTTAATATGCTATCTAGGTTGGTCATAACTTTCCTTCCAAGGAGTAAGCGTCTTTTAATTTCATGGCTACAATCACCATCTGCAGTGATTTTGGAGCCCAGAAAAATAAAGTCAGCCACTGTTTCCACTGGTTCCCCATCTATTTGCCATGAAGTGATGGGGCCGGATGCCATGATCTTAGTTTTCTGAATGTTGAGCTTTAAGTCAACTTTTTCACTCTCCTCTTTCACTTTCATCAAGAGGCTTTTTAGTTCTTCTTCACTTTCTGCCATAAGGGTGATGTCATCTACATATCTGAGGTTATTGATATTTCTCCCCGAAATCTTGATTCCAGCTTGTGCTTGCTCCAGCCCAGCATTTCTCATGATGTATTCTGCATATAAGTTAAATAAGCAGGGTGACAATATACAGCCTGGACGTATGCTTTTTATGAAAAAGCTGATGTTTAGCAAGGTTCACTAACTTGCCTAAAGTCATCAGTGAGCAGAGCCTAGATTCTCACCCAGACCAGCTTCAAAGCCAGTCCTCTTAATTACTGGGTGAGGAAATATAGGAGATGGTGATGAAATGTAGGAGAATTTAAGGATCCTTTCGCAGACAGTGGGAGTGGAGAAGCTGCATGGTTCTCACACTGGCTGCTGCACTGTTGCCCTGTGAGGGGCTGAGTGGGGCTGAAATCTTGTCCCCGTCTGTTGGACAAACTGGGGGCCTTCCTGCTAACACCTACAGGGCTTTTTCTAATTGGTCTGCCTGAAAGACTCAGATTTTACTAGTTCACTCAAAGCAAATCTTAATTCTCTAAACCTCTGAGTACTGCTGCCTATATTTCCATTCATTCACAATAATCCTTTGACTCCAACCTGTCTCTTTCTGGTCCACATCCTCCTTGGTTGTCTCATTTCATCTGCCTTTATGTTGTCAGCTCTGAAATCTGTATTTTGGTCCCAGACTTCTCTCCCAAACTCTACTTTCATATATCTAACTGCCTACTCACTAATAACATCTTTACTTGGATGTCTGTTATATATCTTAAATTTGTATGTATCTCAACTCATGTCCCAAACTGGGCTCTTCATCTTTCTGTTCCTCCTGCAGCCTCCCTACCTCAGTTAATGGCAATACCATCCTTCCAGTTGTGACAGACAAAAAACTTAAAGATATCTAGAGTTCTTTTTATCCTCTGTTCAGTCTGTCTGGAATTCCTATTGGTTCACAGTTGTCCACAATCTGACCACTTCTGTTCACTTCTGCTGCCACCAGTCAGGTTTAGGCCATTATTCTTTCTCATTGGAGTCACTACCAGAAGTTTCCCAATAGTGTCCCTAATTTGGCTCTTGCCCTCAATACTTCATTTTATTCACCAGAGTGATCCTTTCAAAATATAGAACAAATTATGTTTCTCTAGTGTTCAAACCCCTGCACTGTGTCTCGTGGTTTGATATGATCTGCAGTCCCCCCTGCACCCCCTTAACTAACTCCAGTACAATTCTGACCTTCTCTTTTATTATACTTCTTGTAGTTCACTCCAACCCACTTACACTGGCCTCCTGGCTCATCTGCAAACATGACAATACTCTCCTGTCATTAGGTTTTTTTCTCCAGTTCTTCCATTTCTGCAGTTTTTCACCATTCTCTGCCTAGAATGCTCTTCTCTCAGACCTCTGCTTGGCTAATTTCCTAGCCTCTTGAAGTCTTTGCTCAACTGTACTCTTCTCATTGAGGTTAATATTGATCTTATTTAATATTGCAGTCTGCTCCCAACTCTCTTATCACTTACTCCGTTTTTACTTTTTCTTTTTTGCTAGCATGTCTTTTTCTAAGGTACTAAACGATGTCACTGTTATTAGGTTTATTGTTTATGCTCTCTCCTTTCCCATGACTAGCACAAAGTAGAAACAATAAATATAAGTTGATAGTGAATAAATGAATGGTGCGCTATAGTCTAGGGGTACCTCTGATCTCAAATCACTTAAGTCTTATAACTGACCAAAAGGCAAGGTAGAAGAGCTTACACTGATTATTGATCTTAAACAAATACATGCAAAGTATTTGTAAAATGTAAGAAGAACATTTGAAAAGAGAGAAATTCAATTATTAGACAATTGCTTGATTTTATTGACTCTGACAAACCTAAGATCCTTTTGTTCACCAAATGAGTAAAAGATGTGTGTGTTTCTTTCTTGACAGGACAAACAATCCAGTAGATGATTGCATTGGAAGCATGGAAATGGGGGTTTGGGGTGGGGATGGAGGTGCACTTGGAAAATAGCTATGTATAGACATTATAGTGGAAATTTTAAAAATTATAGTTGTCCCCTTTCCATTTGGTTTCACTCTAGCTAAGACTTAATCATACAAAATCAACTGTGATAATATTATGCAGTAAGTCCCCCATGCCCCATTTTCCTTTTCTTTACTTAAACCTGTTTATTATAATTTAGATGATTTTTTGGTCAATTAACATTTGGTTCCACTCCTTCACATTACTCCTAACCACATTCAGCTAACCCTTCTATGGGATGCCGAAGGGGGAGAGTGAAGCCTACTTTTGTTATGTACTCAATATAAATTTTTAATGATAATTAAACTAAATGTTCTCTTTTTTTCCCCACTTTTATTTATTTATTTATTTTTTTCATTTATTTTTATTTGTTGGAGGCTAATTACTTTACAGTATTGTAGTGGTTTTTGTCATACATTGGCATGAATCAGCCATGGATTTACACGTATTCCCCATCCCGATCTCCCCTCCCACCTCCCTCTCCACCCGATTCCTCTGGGTCTTCCCAGTGCACCAGGCCCGAGCATTTGTCTCATGCATCCAGCCTGGGCTGGTGATCTGTTTCAAAAGCCACAGTCATCAAGACAGTATGGTACTGGCACAAAGACAGAAATATAGATCAATGGAACAGAATAGAAAGCCCAGAGATAAATCCATGAACCTGTGGACACCTTATCTTCGACAAAGGAGGCGAGAATATACAATGGAAAAAAGACAACCTCTTTAACAAGTGGTGCTGGGAAAGCTGGTCAACCACTTGTAAAAGAATGAAACTAGAACATTTTCTAACACCATACACAAAAATAAACTCAAAATGGATTAAAGATCTAAATGTAAGACCAGAAACTATAAAACACCTAGAGGAGAACATAGGCAAAACACTCTCCGACGTAAATCACAGCAGGATCCTCTATGACCCACCTCCCAGAATATTGGAAATAAAAGCAAAAATAAACAAATGGGACCTAAATGTTCTCTTTCATGAAACTATCTCAGTACTTGGAAATCCTTAATTAGTTGCTCACCCTTTCTTCTGATATTTTGGAAGTACAGTGTCAGCTAATATAAACATTTGAGATGATCGTGGGATATTTTTGTTGTTTAGTCACTAAGTCATATCCAATTCTTTTGTGACCCCATGGACTGTAGCCTGCCTAGCTCCTCTGTCCATGGGATTTCCCAGGCAAGAATACTGGAGTAGGTTGTTACTTCCTTCTCCAGGGGATCTTCCTGATCCAGGGATCAAATCCACATCTCTTGCATTGGCAGGCACATTCTTTACCACTGAAGATGGTGGGGATTGTGACCTACTAAAAGTATTTCCCTTTTCTATTTCACTAAATGAGATCCCGAATGGATCTCATGAAGCCCAAAGATACTTTTGGTAGAAGAATTGTTGACACCATCAAAGCGCTTTAAACTTGAAGGAAAGAAATCTATTCTCAGATAAAGCCATCGAAGTCATGTGAATGTGTATACACACGTATGTATGTGTATGTGTGTTAATGTTATGACAATAATTAGGGCATAGAAAGAACCATGTTAATAGAGATGATGCATAATGATTGTCTAGAGAAAATCACATGAGAGAGGGTCAATAATAAATAAGTAATAATAAACAGGCACATGGAAAAGCAGTTTAAGTAATCTTCATAGATATCAATAAATTATGACTTTTTTGTGTTTTTGAGTATTTAAATTGTTTATTTTCTCATGAATGTAATGCTGAATGTTCACAGAAATAATTTTAATAAGAGGAGTAAAGAAATATATGCAGTGAATAACTCTTGCATGGAAACAAGTAAACTTAAGGAAAAAATAATAACAGAGCATTTGAATGAGGGGGAAACAGAGAGGAAAAGAGAAATAATTTTGTTGCCGAAGCTTGAAAGTCTTTTCCTAAACGTGAAAGAACTGATGACTTTTTACCGTACCTCTGTGTTAACTGCATGTTTTAGAAGATTGAGGATAGAATGGAAGAGCTGACTAAATCTGACTAAAAGGGAAGAACTTGGTGATATGGAGTGCTAGAAAGTTTGGGTAGTTTTATCCTTAACATTTGTAGCGAGCAGAATGAAAATATACATGGAGGCCTGCATATCATACTTACATATGTGAAAGCTACAAATCAAGCTAACAAGTTGCTAATATAGGTTTTATCCTCTTATCTTTCTACCTTGAGAAATATACCTTCAAACTGACCTGAAAGATATAGATCTGGATTTAGAATTCTGGTATTCCTTGACGTTTCCTGTTAGAATGAGGTGATAGACAGGGAGCTCACCCTTGCCCCTGATGGTCAGCTTCCTTTCCTTTCTACTTCTGGCTCTACCTTGTACTTGAGAGGCCTTGGGTACATGCAAATGGACAACTTGCATGTCTGAGCTCCATAATACTCATCAGTAAACAGCTGCCTCTTGGCTGCCTCTCAGGTATAGGGGTGGGCACGTTGTCATTTGCACTTAGAAGTTTGGGTTGCAGAAAGAGGCTGGCATAGGCATTGGAAGTGGACTTGGACTAAGTAGAGAGTTGGGGGTACTGAGTGTGTCAGAAAGGGTATATATGAGCTCTGGGAGGACACATCACCTTGGTCTCATGGACTCTTCTGAAGCATAATAGAATGTGTATCCCTCATGGCCTCTCAGAGTTAACTTCACTTAAAAGTGAAATACTTGTTAAACTGAATGAGTTTTAAATTGCTATAAGCTCAATTTAAAGCAGGGAATAAAGTGGAGTAAAGAAAAGTTAGGCGTATGGGCAAAGGCAATCTGGGGAGAAAGGAAGTATCAACATGATACTTTGCTCTGCCTTACAGACTATCCCTGGAGACATCAATTACTGCTGTCAAGAGATTTGTTTTCCTCCCTTAAATTCTGAAAGTTGGGGTTTAATCTAGTCTGCTTGTTTCTAAACCTGAACCTTTCCCACTTTATAAAACTATCTGTAGTGGTTAGAAGTTAAAAAGTTTCAGATTTCAACTCAACATGAGGAAGAACTTTATAAAAGTAATCACTCGCATCTAATGGTATAGTGAGCATCTCATTTCCCAGTACATTGTTGAAATGAAGGATGCTGTAGGCGGTGTCCTTGAATTATTTCGGAGGTACTTTCTAACTCTTAAAATTTTGTGAATTATAAAATGCAAATGCCTTAGGTTATAATACCCATACCCTAGCAGGATTTTTGTTTTGGATTCACATTGCATTATGGCTACAAAAGGTTGGTAAAATCTCGTCAGACTTTGACCTTGCTTTGACTTCATCTGCAAAATTCTGCAGTTTGATGCCTATTATTGCCTTGATCTCCAAACAGTTTCCTCAGTTAACTAGAAAATGTTTTGATAATATACACAAAGTGATTAGTATGTACAGTGTTAGTATTTTTAATAGTATACTCAATTTTGGAGATGTAATTGTACTTAAATGCTTTCTTAAATTATTAGATTTGTCATAATGGTTTCATTTGAAATTTTCAGTATAATTATCTTTGTTTTTAATAAGATATATGAAAGAATTATAAATATTAATTATGAGTATGTTTGATTATAAGCTTATTTGAAATCATAATTTTGACTTTATGTACAAAATTCTCTGTTGAGTACTGGAGACAGTCTTTGGCAGATTCTTATTTTTCTCAAGAATACTTCACATATCCATTTTTGTAGTGAGAAAGTCATGGAATGAATGTAGCCATGTGGCATATATTTGGAGAGCCATAAGGTTTCTAGGCTCTATAGTATTTGCCTCTATTTAACAAATTATTATTATCTAAGAATTAAATTACATCAAGAAAAGAGCCAATAAGCAAGATTTTTTTTTGTACAGGGTGGTTTTGTTTGTGCATCTCTCTGTCTGCACATGTATCAGGCATATAGTGTAGGCTTAGTGAAGCACTGATCTTTTCAGTTACATGTACATGAAGAGATCATGATTATCTTTGGATATATACACTAAAACATTTATGGATCCAGGGGAAGGATTTGAGACAGCGTGAGAGGCTGAAGGGCAGAGAGATGCTGATTTTGTGGAACTAAAACAGTGGGAGCTGAGAAAAGTAGGAGGAGAAGAGGGGTAGACTCTCAGGGCAAGGAGTTGGAGGGAATATGGGCCCTACCCTATGATTCTGACTTCCCTTAGGGGTTGGAGGCAGAGGTATAGAAAAAAGAACACTGTTCTTTTCTAGAATCCCTGAGATTGAGAGGAGTGTTGAAAGGACTGATTCTGGGATAAAACATGATTTCATGAAAATGTGTCATTCTTTCTTTCACTCATTTATCTATCTATCCATAGTCCATTCATAAAACCAGAACCAACCTTGGTTTTACAAATGGACTTTGTAAGAAAATAAGAAACTTGAAAGAAAGTTTGGAAGAAACTTTGAAAGAAAATATGTAACAACTAAATGGAAAGATTTGTGCATTGATAGTAACACACACTTCTATAGACTATAATAGTTTATAGGCTAATAATAGGCCAAGTTATATATAGGACAGATGTGTTTCTTACTGTTATCCTGTGAACCTCCAGTAAATACTTGCTGGGTGATTATTGACTGTGAATAAGTTAATATAGATTTGTGGGCTTAGAAATTTGGGTAATAGTCTTCATGGCTGATGTGTTACTTTGAATATGTTATGAAATTCTATACATGGTCACTTGCTATATATGTATTCTTATTAAAAAATCTCACTGGACTGACATTTACGATTTATATTAAGATCTGAAAGAATGGTTTGTAATGTTTTTCTTATTTTGTCTTGCCCAAATATGAAGATTTGCCTTTCTTTTTATAATAACTATGCCAATTTATGTTAGTTTCTTTTCTGTAAAGGAAAGTAAATTGCCCAAAACTTTCTTCTCCAAATCAAAACCCTAGAGAGAGAGAGAGAGAGAGAGAGAGAGAGAGAGAGAGACACAGAAAGTCGCTTAGTCATGTCTGACTCTTTGTGACCCCATGGGCTGTAGCCTACCAGGCTCCTACGTCCATGGGATTTTCCAGGCAAGAATACTGGAGTGGGTTGCCATTTCCTTCTCCAAAACCCTCAAATGATTCCCCAAATAGAGAGATGTATCATGTCTTCCAAAGTCCTACCTGATTCCTCATCTGAATGATCATTAACAACAGACAACATATGGGCTCTGGCTGCGTTAGTGCTTATGATTTCATGGAAGTCAAAGCATGTGTTTGCTGCAAGATATCTCTAACTCAGCCATTCATTTTTCACTTAAGACTCCTGATCAAATGCAAACTCGCCTTGGCTGGGTTATAATTTTAGTCATGAACAAACCAGCATAAATTAATTTGTTAGAGGACCCAAGCCCAGAAACATGACCTGAGAAAACAGTCAGGGAATATCTTGTTTCTCTGTTGGTGGACTTGGCACCTTTGTCCTCTGAGGGCTACAGCTGATAGCAGGAGGAGGTGCTTGAATACTAATTGCACATATGCTATGATTTTCATTAGTGCTTTCCTCTAGAAAGTATTTTTTCTTTATTAGTAAATGTCTTTTTGTTTTTGTGCACAGGAAGCATGTCAGCTGAAACACCAATCACACTGAGTATCAATCCTCAGGATCTGCGGGTCCAGACATTCACTGTAGAGAAGCTACTGGAGCCTCTCATAATCCAGGTATTGATAATATGGAAATTACAATGAGTAATAGTAACTGCAAAAGAATTAAGAAACATAGGAAAAATAAATAATGGAAAGATTTGATTTTTATAGAATGAATATGTTATCCAAAATTGTCCTTTAAAATATTTTAAAGTGTACCAAAGTATCTATTTAGTAATAATAATGAACACATTCTGAAAGTTCCTCTGCAGATTCTCTTTAAAAATAAAAAAAGTAATAATATGCGTATGCAGTTTTGAAAGTATCTTTATGCAGATTATCTTGTTCAATTGTCATGAAACTGAGTGAGGCAGGCAGCATGGTTAAAACCATTCTTATTATACAGAAGCAGAAACAGCTAGAAACAGCCTAGAGAATTTCAGTGACTTGCCTCAGAGCACATGGTGGCTCATCTGTCAAATAGGAAATTATTTTAAAAATACCAAAATGTGAAGCAGAGAGGAAAAAAGAAAAAAGGATCAAAAGAAATGAGGACAACCTCAGGGACCTCTGGGACAATGTGAAACGCCCCAACATTCGAATCATAGGAGTTCCAGAAGAAGAAGACAAAAAGAAAGGCCATGAGAAAATACTCGAGGAGATAATAGCTGAAAACTTCCCTAAAATGGGGAAGGAAATAGCCACCCAAGTCCAAGAAACCCAGAGAGTTCCAAACAGGATAAACCCAAGGCGAAACACCCCAAGACACATATTAATCAAACTAACAAAGATCAAACACAAAGAACAAATATTAAAAGCAGCAAGGGAAAAACAACAAATAACACACAAAGGGATTCCCATAAGGATAACAGCTGATCTATCAATAGAAACCCTCCAGGCCAGAAGGGAATGGCAGGACGTCCTGAAAGTAATGAAAGAGAATAACCTACAACCTAGATTACTGTATCCAGCAAGGATCTCATTCAGATATGAAGGAGAACTCAAAAGCTTTACAGATAAGCAAAAGCTGAGAGAATTCAGCACTACCAAACCAGCTCTTCAACAAATGCTAAAGGATCTTCTCTAGACAGGAAATGCAGAAAGGTTGTATAAACGTGAACCCAAAACAACAAAGTAAATGGCAACGGGACCACACCTATCAATAATTACCTTAAATGTAAATGGGTTGAATGCCCCAACCAAAAGACAAAGATTGGCTGAATGGATACAAAAACAAGACCCCTATATATGCTGTCTACAAGAGACCCACCTCAAAACAAGAGACACATACAGACTGAAAGTGAAGGGCTGGAAAAAAATATTTCATGCAAACGGAGACCAAAAGAAAGCAGGAGTCGCAATACTCATATCAGATAAAATAGACTTTCAAATAAAAGCTGTGAAAAGAGACAAAGAAGGACACTACATAATGATCAAAGGATCAATCCAAGAAGAAGATATAACAATTATAAATATATATGCACCCAACATAGGAGCACCGCAATATGTACGGCAAACACTAACGAGTATGAAAGAGGAAATTAATAGTAACACAATAATAGTGGGAGACTTTAATACCCCACTCACAACTATGGATAGATCAACTACACAGAAAATTAACAAGGAAACACAAACTTTAAATGACACAATGGACCAGCTAGACCTAATTGATATCTATAGGACATTTCACCCCAAAACAATCAACTTCACCTTTTTCTCAAGTGCACACGGAACCTTCTCCAGAATAGATCACATCCTGGGCCATAAATCTGGTCTTGGAAAATTCAAAAAAATTGAAATCATTCCAGTCATCTTTTCTGACCACAGTGCAGTAAGATTAGATCTCAATTACAGGAAAAAAATTGTTAAAAATTCAAACACATGGAGGCTAAATAACACACTTCTGAATAACCAACAAATCATAGAAGAAATAAAAAAAGAAATCAAAATATGTATAGAAATGAATGAAAATGAAAACACAACAACCCAAAACCTATGGGACACTGTAAAAGCAGTGCTAAGGGGAAAGTTCATAGCATTACAGGCTTACATCAAGAAACAAGAAAAAAGCCAAATAAATAACCTAACTCTACACCTAAAGCAATTAGAGAAGGAAGAAATGAAGAACCCCAGGGTTAGCAGAAGGAAAGAAATCTTAAAAATCAGGGCAGAAATAAATGCAAAAGAAACTAAAGAGACCATAGCAAAAATCAACAAAGCTAAAAGCTGGTTTTTTGAAAAAATAAACAAAATTGACAAACCATTAGCAAGACTCATTAAGAAGCAAAGAGAGAAGAACCAAATTAACAAAATTAGAAATGAAAATGGAGAGATCACAACAGACAACACTGAAATACAAAGGATCATAAGAGACTACTACCAGCAGCTCTATGCCAATAAAATGGACAACTTGGATGAAATGGACAAATTCTTAGAAAAGTATAACTTTCCAAAACTGAACCAGGAAGAAATAGAAGATCTTAACAGACCCATCACAGGCAAGGAAATCGAAAGTGTAATCAAAAATCTTCCAGCAAACAAAAGCCCAGGACCAGATGGCTTCACAGCTGAATTCTACCAAAAATTTAGAGAAGAGCTAACACCTACCTTACTCAAACTCTTCCAGAAAATTGCAGAAGAAGGTAAACTTCCAAACTCATTCTATGAGGCCACCATCACCCTAATTCCAAAACCTGACAAAGATGCCACAAAAAAAGAAAACTATAGGCCAATATCACTGATGAACATAGATGCAAAAATCCTTAACAAAATTCTAGCAAACAGAATCCAACAACATATTAAAAAAATCATACACCACGACCAAGTGGGCTTTATCCCAGGAATGCAAGGATTCTTCAATATCCGCAAATCAATCAACGTAATACACCACATTAACAAATTGAAAGATAAAAACCATATGATTATCTCAATAGATGCAGAGAAAGCCTTTGACAAAATTCAACACTCATTTATGATTAAAACTCTCCAAAAAGCAGGAATAGAAGGAACATACCTCAACATTATAAAAGCCATATATGACAAACCCACAGCAAGCATCACCCTCAATGGTGAAAAATTGAAAGCATTCCCCCTGAAATCAGGAACAAGACAAGGGTGCCCACTGTCACCACTACTGTTCAACATAGTGTTGGAAGTTCTGGCCACAGCAATCAGAGCAGAAAAAGAAGTAAAAGGAATCCAGATAGGAAAAGAAGAAGTGAAACTCTCACTGTTTGCAGATGACATGATCCTCTACATAGAAAACCCTAAAGACTCTACCAGAAAATTACTAGAACTAATCAATGAATATAGTAAAGTTGCAGGATATAAAATTAACACACAGAAATCCCTTGCATTCCTATATACTAACAATGAAAAAACAGAAAGAGAAATTAAGGAAACAATACCATTCACCATTGCAACAAAAAGAATAAAATACTTAGGAGTATATCTACCTAAAGAAACAAAAGGCCTATACATAGAAAACTATAAAACACTGATGAAAGAAATCAAAGAGGACACAAACAGATGGAGAAACATACCGTGTTCATGGATTGGAAGAATCAATATTGTCAAAATGGCTATTCTACCCAAAGCAATCTATAGATTCAATGCAATCCCTATCAAGCTACCAACGGTATTTTTCACAGAACTAGACCAAAGAATTTCACAATTTGTATGGAAATACAAAAAACCTCGAATAGCCAAAGTAATCTTGAGAAAGAAGAATGGAACTGGAGGAATCAACCTGCCTGACTTCAGACTCTACTACAAAGCCACAGTCATCAAGACAGTATGGTACTGGCACAAAGACAGAAATATAGATCAATGGAACAGAATAGAAAGCCCAGAGATAAATCCACGAACCTATGGACACCTTATCTTTGACAAAGGAGGCAAGGATATACAATGGAAAAAAGACAACCTCTTTAACAAGTGGTGCTGGGAAAACTGGTCAACCACTTGTAAAAGAATGAAACTAGAACACTTTCTAACACCATACACAAAAATAAACTCAAAATGGATTAAAGATCTAAATGTAAGACCAGAAACTATAAAACTCCTAGAGGAGAACATAGGCAAAACACTCTCTGACATAAATCACAGCAAGATCCTCTATGACCCACCTCCCAGAATATTGGAAATAAAAGCAAAACTAAACAAATGGGATCTAATGAAACTTAAAAGCTTTTGCACTACAAAGGAAACTATAAGTAAGGTGAAAAGACAGCCGTCAGATTGGGAGAAAATAATAGCAAATGAAGAAACAGACAAAGGATTAATCTCAAAAATATACAAGCAACTCCTGCAGCTCAATTCCAGAAAAATAAATGACCCAATCAAAAAATGGGCCAAAGAACTAAACAGACATTTCTCCAAAGAAGACATACAGATGGCTAACAAACACATGAAAAGGTGCTCAACATCACTCATTATTAGAGAAATGCAAATCAAAACCACAATGAGGTACCATTACACGCCAGTCAGGATGGCTGCTATCCAAAAGACTACAAGCAATAAATGCTGGAGAGGGTGTGGAGAAAGGGGAACCCTCTTACACTGTTGGTGGGAATGCAAACTAGTACAGCCACTATGGAAAACAGTGTGGAGATTCCTTAAAATACTGGAAATAGAACTGCCATATGACCCAGCAATCCCACTTTTGGGCATACACACTGAGGAAACCAGATCTGAAAGAGACACGTGCACCCCAATGTTCATTGCAGCACTGTTTATAATAGCCAGGACATGGAAGCAACCTAGATGCCCATCAGCAGATGAATGGATAAGGAAGCTGTGGTACATATACACCATGGAATATTACTCAGCTGTCAAAAAGAATTCATTTGAATCAGTCCTAATGAGATGGATGAAACTGGAGCCCATTATACAGAGTGAAGTAAGCCAGAAAGATAAAGAACATTACAGCATACTAACACATATATATGGAATTTAGAAAGATGGTAATGATAACCCTATATGCAAAACAGAAAAAGAGACACAGAAATACAGAACAGACTTTTGAACTCTGTGGGAGAATGTGAGGGTGGGATGTTTCAAAAGAACAGCATGTATACTATCTATGGTGAAACAGATCACCAGCCCAGGTGGGATGCATGAGACAAGTGCTCGGGCCTGGTGCACTGGGAAGACCCAGAGGAGTCGGGTGAAGAGGGAGGTGGGAGGGGGGATCGGGATGGGGAATAAGTGTAAATCTATGGCTGATTCATATCAATGTATGACAAAACCCACTGAAATGTTGTGAAGTAATTAGCCTCCAACTAATAAAAAAATTAAAAAAAATAAAAAAATAAAAAATTAAAAAAAAAAATACCAAAATGTATGAGAAAAGCAGATATTTAAGTTATTCTATGATAAAATCTTTCATAAAGTAAATAATTCCTTGGTAATAGGCATAATGATTCTCTGACTTTATTATGTAAGCCCAGGTTTTATTTATTGGCTTTTCTTAGAGCAGCGCTTGGAGAAACTTACACTATAGTATAGATTTAGATTTTTTGTTTTTAACCCCAAATTTGTGAGAAAACTCCTCTTTAGGCTTACCTTCCATCATACCCCTTAAGACAGATTGTCCCTTTTTCTAAGGCCTTGAAGTACTCTAGGGTTTCTTAAGTGAGAAATGACACTGACCTTACCTCTGATAATTTAAACACTTTCTGTTTGTCTTCTTTGTGAGATGGATGGTGGGGAGGAGAGTAGCTCTAAGAATAAGCTTTGTACATATTTTTACTTAGCATATCTCCTACTGGAAAGACGATTTAAAACATGTGCCTCACTGATGATAGCTTAATCATGAACTTTGGCAGTCTATAAGACACTGATATCTTGTATGAAATTGATATTAGATGACTCTGAAACTTCACTGAAGTCCCTGTCTTTGCAACCCACAGAATGGTCTCATGTTAAAAAGAGAATTTTTGTACAACAAAATTATTTGCCCAAGCTCTTGATTTTCATTATAATGGGATTTTCCTTACAAAAAACCAGTATATTTCAAAGTCAGCGTCATTAATTTGGATTTGATGAACAACCTTCTTGTCACTTTGATCATGTATTACCTATCAATACAATAAAAATTCCATTAAATTAAAGATTTTTTACTAGAATAGCATCATACTAAATATCTCATCACATTCTTTTTTTTCAAAGAGTGTTTAATTTGAAATAGTTACATTGTTTATTTTAAGCATGTAATATAGTCTCTGATTATAGTGGAAAACATTCCAAAAGAAGTTAGTGATCTTTAAGTTCATAATGCCAGCAGATAAAGTTATCATTTAGTAATCCCATTAAAAAAGTCTCACATTTCATCATTATTTATCTTCATGTTATATTCCTTTGCTTTCAAGGTTCCACAGAAATTACTTACCATCTCTGTATATAACTCAAAGTCAAAATTACATTTTAATTTTTGGAGTAATTGGTCATAGATACTATTATGTCACTCTGACTTCTAAATTCATTGATTCATAAATCTTTATTCTGCTCTTTTTATAGTTACCAATCTTTCCGACCAAACTTGATTTATCTTTAATCTATTTTTTTTCTTTTGGGCACAGGTAAATCACTAGGTCATTTTGCAGGGATGTTCAGGCTGGGATATATTTCAGTCATTCACTTTCATTTTCTATGTGTGATAACGTACACAGTTGCATCCTTCTGTAATAAATTCCTCCAATGGATCAGAAATAATTTTTTTCTCAGCAATTACATTTTTATGATTGCAACTGTAGGCATCTGTAGTTTATCACTTTCAAGATCCAAGTTTGACAATGCAGTGCACAAAGTCTATTTATGCAGAATTACGATGAAAAGAATTTATATTTCTGTGTTGTATACTCTCTGAAGGAGATATAAACTGCTAAAGCATGCTACAGTTGTTACATAATGGACCTGTCTATAATCTTATTTGCCACAAAACATAATTTGGTATGTGTCAGATTCATGTAGAATGTGAGCTAAAGAGTTAATTTAAAACCCCTTAAGATAAGAACAATAACAAGCTCCTCATAATGTTATCTCCAATGAAGACAGAAGATCTTTTGAGGGGGCAAAGGTTCAAATAAATTTTCTGACATAAATATATTTCATGTTTTCAAGTGGTAAATATAGAGTTAGATCAACAGTAATAAACATTATTACGCTGTCTCTTACCTCTATCTCTTGTAGGACCTCTTAGCCTTTTCGCGGTTTCCACTTTGATAGCGTTTCACATCTATTTCTGGGAGTCCCTTAGGGATGGCTTTTATATACTCTATAATATGCATTGGGTCAAGTTTAAGAATATCTGCTTAATTTTTTATCAGTCAGCATAAGCTAGGTTATGCTGTGATAAAGCAACCTCCAAATCTCTTGAGGCTTCAGTTCAGTTCAGTTCAGTCGCTCAGTCGTGTCCTACTCTTTGTGACCCCATGAACCGCAGCATGCCAGGCCTCCCTGTCCATCACCAACTCCCGGAGCCTACCCAAACTCATGTCCATTGAGTCAGTGATGCCATCCAACCATCTCGTCCTCTGTCGTCCCCTTCTCCTCCCGCCCTCAATCTTTCCCAGCAGTAGGGTCTTTTCAAATGAGTCAGCTCTTTGCATCAGGTGGCCACAATATTGCAGTTTCAGCTTCAACATCAGTCCTTCCAACGAACACCCAGGACTGATCTCCTTTAGGATGGACTAGTTGGATCTCCTTGCAGTCCAAGGGACTCTCAAGAGTCTTCTTCAACACCACAGTTCAAAAGCATCAATTCTTTGGTGCTCAGCTTTCTTTATAGTCCAACTCTCACATCCATACATGACCACTGGAAAAACCATAGCCTTGACTAGATGGACCTTTGTTGGCAAAGTAATGTCTCTGCTTTTTAATATGCTGTCTAGGTTGGTCATAACTTTCCTTCCAAGGAGTAAGCGTCTTCTAATTTCATGGCTGCAATCATCATCCACAGTGATTTTGGCTTAACAAAGGTTCATTTCCTGCTCAAACTACATGTTTAAAGTGAGTTGGCTGGGAGGTCCCTGCTAAATTCAGGCACTCAGGGACCCAGGTTAATGTATATTCCATCTCAATATTTATTTCCACTATGGTCACCACAGGAAAAGGGAACACTATGAATCATGCAAAGGCTCCTAAGTTGTCCACCTGGATGTGACATATGTCAGTTCCACTCATATTGCTTTTGTCAAAGCAAGTCATGTGGTCAATGGGGATGATAGATGTGTGATCTTGTTCTGTGCCCAGGAGGATGGGAATATTTTTGAACAGCCCTGAAAACCATTATCTTTCCATTGCTTCCTTTTCAGGGGTTCTTTTTTTGTTAAGTCTCCATCTGATTTGTCACCTTTCCACTCTGATCACATCTGACCTTATCAGGGTGGGCAACTGACTTATTGACAATTATAGGTTGACAAGAAGCCTGTGAGGCAGTCTGGCATGAGAGCTCTGCCTCTCGGGTGTGATGGTAAATTGGTCCTATTGCCATCCTCTCCTTTGGGAATTGACTTTGGGTGTAGTTAAGCAGTTACCTAGCATTACACAGTTATATCATGTGCAAAACCAAGCAATACACAGAAAGAAGTAGAGATATAGAGGAGAGTTCTGTTGGAGCAATTTTCAATTTTGGATCTACAAACTCATGCTGTTGAGGGACAATAAGGTTTCCTAGTTACCATGGTTTTAAGGGATCCTTCCAATTTCCAAACCACAAACTAGTCTCAAAATAATACTCTAGCCTCTGTGGGCCCTCACAGTTTCCAGTTTCCTTGAGCATCGACCATATAGCCCTGATGCTTGTCTTACTATGTCATCTGATTCCCTGGCCTCCTACCTCTTCATCAGTGGCTGAAACTTCAGAAGAAGTTCCATTAGTAGCAGTAATCAAGGGTTCTTGTAATGGCCCTCACTTACTTTTTATAGAATGAAGATTTTCCTGTAAAGCTTCTCTTCTGCTCTTCCCTTCATCTCCAGTTTTTGAAGTTTCTGATGTTTGACTCATCAACTCTCCCAAACTAGTCTATCTGCCATGTTTTTCCACTTTGCCTGGTTTCATCTAGTTGATATGTAGAAGGTAACTGCCAAAGATGCCCATTTTTAAGACTGGAGATGGACATGCCAAGGTCCCAATGCCTCTAAATTTTCAAAGTAGCAGAATGACACGGGACTTTTTCAGAAGAGGAGAGAATACCTTTCTTCCAAACTGTGCTTCACTCTGTTACATATGCCCCAATGAATTATTTGTACCTAGAATCACATGAAATTCCTATGAGAACAGCCCCTTTCAGCTTTTCCCCTAATTTCTTTCTTCTCCATGTCTTAAGTGTCTGGATGACAAACTTAATTCTTCTTCTAAGCACCATGTTTTTCTTTCCTCTTTGACTCCTATGGAGGACTTCTCTGATATACCCCACTCCAGATGTTGATGCCCAAAGGGTTTATTTCCGTTTTTCTAAGAGAGATTTGACTGACTTCCAGGTAGCAGGGAGAGAACCTGCTTTGGCTTCTTAGCTTCCTAGAATATATTTTCCTTTGTTTCTTTCAGAAAAGTTTTCATTTGTTTGTGGTTGTTTTCTATCATTTTAGGGGTCATTTTGAATGAGCATGATGCCTTTTACTTATATTTCTTTGCTTTTATCTCCAAGCTTCTTTTTTTTGCATCCTTGCTGATTATCCTATCAAATGAATTCATGTCAAAATTAATCTTGAAGGTTCCAAGAAAATCTCAGACAGGGCTGAGCACATATAGTCTTTTTGTAGATTACTTTAAAAGCAAATATTGGAGTCTTGACTATAATCTTAACAAGTAACCTTGAAAGTTAGTAAATTAAATATCTTTTAAGTACTTATATGTACAAAGCATAGTAAGTATAAAGATGTTATTTGTATGATGGGATGAAGAAATAAGCTTAATTCTGCCTCTTTAATGTTTTAAATTTTAAGATGATCAGTATAGTTGAGTTGTTTCTTATAAAGTGAATTCTTCAATTTCTGCATTCTCTTACTGCTGGAAAACTGCTCCCATGGGAAAGTTGTTAGGCTACAGTATTCCTTGAGGAACAAAATAGTTGAGAAAAAGGAAGCCACTTCTTAAAATAAGGATAAGAAAAACTAGTAGTTGATTAAAATAGCACAAGTCCATGGGAATGTGCACGGTGAACATGCAAAGGAAGCCCCCACCATTAGAACCTTTTAGCTTTGAACTTAGCTGTGGGCCGATGTCTGTCTCTGAATATGCTTCACTTCCTCTCGGCTTGCTTCCTAGACCTTTTATTCTATCAGACTCTGATTTTTTAAAATACACCAATGTTGTTGCCTTGTTGTTCTGGGTTCTCTGATTACCTCTGATCCACTTCACTACTGTTAATATTTTTTCTTTCAATCTTTTTCTCCACAAATTCTGATTGATCTCACAGATATCCACTTCCAGTTTAGCTGTGAAATAAGATCTTTTTCTTATAAACTGGTTCTGTAGGCAACCAGGTGGTATAGACTGATAAGTCCAGGTACACTTGCAGTTTTAGTGGAAATGGCTAGATTGTTGGGAGCAATTGTGGTTCAGCTGTCCATATACCCCCAGATGTGGACATTTGCACTGTTTATGGTATGATTCTGCCCTTCATAGAATCCGCTGGTCTATTTTAGAACACTCAGCTTGTCCCAGAAGATACTGCTGCAGCTTGACACCTCCATGTTGCTAGACCAGTGGTTGGCAAACTTCTTCTGTGCTTGGGTCCAGATAGTAGTTTCAGCTTTGATACCTGTGTGGTTAGGCCATTCATGATGGGTGTTCTCTGCTTTCTGTAGACTCTCCTTCTTGACCAGTCCTTGATTCACTCACATTAGAGCCAAACCTTTTAATTATAGGGCTTAATTTGTCCTTGTTAACTGAGAATCCCACCTGACATCATTCCCCCTGTAAACAGTGGCCTCTTTCTCCCCCTAGTATCAAAGACTGCTGCCATGTCCTGCCCACTGTCTGCTGTAAAGGGTGGGGTGTTTCTCCAGGAACTTTTGTGTAAGATCTCTCTGACCAATAAACCATTGATGTCTTTGTCGCTGTCTATTGACTTTTTCTTCAGTCTGGAGGATGGGTAACTACAAGGCTTGCAGGCCTGTGGCATGCAGCCCAACAACAGCCATAGATTCTCTGTTATAAATACTCTTCTGTTTTAGTTTTAGCCACAGACAATATATAAACAAGTGGATGTTAACTGTGTTCCAATAAAATATTATTTGCAGAAACAGGTAAGTGGCAAGACTTGGCTCTTGGTACTTAATTTGCAGACCCCAGCTCTAGACTGACCATTTTCTCATGAAGATACTCTGCACTCACACTGGTTAAGGAAGGATAAGAAATGTGCAATATCACACACAGTTGAGAGCCCTTGTGAGATAAATTACGATGGAGTGGTTTGTGGCTAAGCCCTGTGAGAGACACAAAAGCCTCATTGGGGCAAGAGTACTAACTAGGCAATTCAGAAAATTCCTCTTAGTGTTGGGATCCTGTTAGCCTAGTGGTTTTTAACCCTGACTGCACATTAAATTCACCTGGGGGAGCTTATAAACCTCCCAGCAATCAGGCCACACGGGAAACTAATTAAATCAGAATCTTTGGGAATAGGACCAGGTAGCAATTTTAAAAGCTCCAGGGTGATTACAGTGTGAAAATTGCTGGCCTGGCAATTACATCAGCCAGTGGTGAGCATGGTTCTGCTTCCTGGAGCAAAGCTTGCCCCAGAATGGTGCCTCTTCTTTGCCTTTCTAATGGGGTTGGGTAGTGTCCGTCTTGAATAAATTTATAAGGAATTCCTGGAGCCCCTTTATCAGCTCTGTTTGTGATATGCTTAGTTCTCCTAGATCCCGGTGGGGCTATTAGTAGCAGCTCTAGGAAAATTACTGCAGCTGAGAGGTGGGATCCATGTTCTGCATCTATCTTTTATCCAGCAAGCCACTGTTATGGATCTACGCATGGATTAGATTATAGTGTTATGGTATTAGATTATGGTGTTATAAATCTATGTATGGTTTAGATTATGGTGGACTCTAGGATTCTGAGTATCCAAGGCATGTTTTGTTTGCCAGCATTAGGTGGAGGAAGTGCAAATGAGGGAAGAGATTCATAATGCACAAGTCTGAAATTACAGTGTGGTATTACATCACATGAAGTTTACCTTTACAATTACCTGTAACCAGTTCTTCTCAACCTTAGCTGCCAAAGGGCATCACTTGGGGAACTTATAAACATCCTGATAGCCCCAGCCTACAGTTAAGGCCAATCAAATCAGAATATCTGGAGTACGATCCCATTAACAGTATTTTTGAAAGCCTCCCAGGTGATTCTATTGTACAGTCACTAAAGTAGACCTTGCTGCTGCCAGAGTGTTGTCCGTGGACTGCCAGTATCAGGCTTATTTTGAAACTCTTAAAAAATGCAGAACCCTGTCCTAGATCCACTGAATCAAATATGTACACACTACTATATTTAAAATGGATAACCAATAAAGACCTATTGTATAGCACTTGGAATTCTGCTCAATGTTATGTGCCAGCCTGGATGGGAAGTGGGTTTGGGGGAGAATGGATACATGCATATATATGGCTGAGTCTCTTTGCTGTTCACCTAAAACTACCACAACATCATTAATCAGCTATGCCCCATACAAGATGTTTTTGGTGTTAAAAAATATAAAAAGAAAAACCATAGACTACAAAAAGAAAAGGTATATTAAATCACCAACTAGAAATATATTCTTTGTTCTACTATTTTATATATATATATATATATATATATATATATATATATATATATATATATAGTATAATAAGATCCCATGTTATTTGTATCACTTTAAAGTTTGAGAAGCTAGTGTAGGAGACTGTATATTTCAAATTTAAATAGCAACCTGTGTAGCCAGAGTTGAAAACCACTGCCCTGTAGCTACCTGATGGTGTGTACGTGGTGAAGTCACCAGGAGAGTTCTAACTTGCTCTGCAGTTGAGTCTTTGAAGGGGATTCCTTAGTGATGGTCTTGTGTGACTAGTGCATTTCTTCTTAAGAGTTACCTTTCCCACACTTTGACTTAGACTTAGCCACCCTCACTCCCTTCTCTCTCCAAGCCTGAGGTTAGTCTCATGTCAAGTGATAATGTTCTACCCAGAAATTGGTTTTGGACACTAGGAAGCATGGCCTGAGAAATGAGATTTTCAAGAGCTAGTGCTTCTCCTTTAGGATGTTTGGAACCATGACACAGTTTGTCTCAGCATGTGTATATATATATATACATATGTATATATGTATATATATATGTGTGTGTGTGTGTATGTATACATATATATAATCTCTGGGAAAGTTGCTTAACTTTGTTATAACCAAGTTCGTATATACAGGTGACCTTTGGACAATGCAGGGGTTAGGAGTACATACCTTCTGTGCAATTGAAAATCTGCATATAACTTACAGCTGGTTCTCTGCATCCAAGATTCCTAGGTATTCATGGTTCCGCAGCTGTGGATTCAGCCAGCCTCAGATGTAGTATTTACTACTGAAATAAATCCACATTTGAGTGGACACTTATAGTTCAAACCCATGTTGTTTAAGGGTCAACTATATATATATATATATATATATATATATATATTCACAGTACTGAATGCTCTGTAAATTAAGGCTTAACAAATGTGGTTTGTGATTTTCATGAGTTTTTTCTTTTAGGAAACAATTTGCATTCTCAACCCTGGCTTGCAAGATACTGCAGTTCTTCAGTTTAGACACATTTTTTCTACATTCTCCCCCTCATATTTTTAACATTTCTGAAAGTAGAACGCATCATAGAATGGATATGAACATTTTAATGTAGTTTTCCTTTTTGATACTTGTCAGTCAGTCAGTACGTTTAGTTGCTCAGTCATGTCCGACTCTTTGTGACCCCATGAATCGCAGCACGCCAGGCCTCCCTGTCCATCACCAACTCCTGGAGTTTACTCAAATTCATGTCCATTGAGTCGGTGATGCCATCCAGCCATCTCATCCTCTGTCATCCCCTTCTCCTCCTGCCCCCAATCCCTCCCAGCATCAGGGTCTTTTCCAATGAGTCAACTCTTCGCATGAGGTGGCCAAAGTATTGGAGTTTCAGCTTCAGCATCAGTCCTTCTAATGAACACCCAGGACTGATCTCCTTTAGGATGGACTGGTTGGACCTCCTTGCAGTCCAAGGGACTCTCAAGATTTTTCTCCAACACCACAGTTCAAAAGCATCAATTTTTCGGTGCTCAGCTTTCTTCACAGTCCAACTCTCACATCCATACATGTAGGGGATCACAAACTTATCCACATACACTTAAGCTGTATCTTTCATAAGTGATTTGATATTCCTCATAAGCTCCCATTCCCTGGAGATTGGGATAAATCTCTCAGTCTAAATTGGACTGAGCCAATAAGATTGGCAAACTGGTATGATTCAGCAATATAAATCCTTCTTTCTGGTAACTACCCAGGTTCTTTGGATCAGAAATGTGTGGTTGGGGTGAAGAGTGTTGTTTATGTAAGCTCATGGAGATGGGCTTTTGGACCCATGTGGTAACCTTTGGACACTTAGTGTCCATTACTGCTGGATGGCTGGTCTGGAATGCTGTCCTGAATGGTGACCTTTGAGGGGTGACCACTACCATGCATGAGTCCTCTGGGCAACACTGTGCATTTTCTGATATGGTCTATAGCTGATAAAATTTGTAGAGTGCTCTTTTTAGCCTGCTTAAGGTCCATGGTTCTCCACAGATGCCTTAACCTCAGCTTGGCCCTTGATGGTGCTTCGTGCCAAGTCCCAGCTACATCCTTCATCAAGTGTCTGGCATTGTCTCTCTACCTCTCAGCCTTTGCTGTAGGATTATCTTGGTTCTCACCATGGTGGGCTCAGGGCAAGCCCACCAATCTTCAGTTCAATCATACTTTGATTGTCCTTCAGGGTATCTAGGATGGTCTGGGTCTTGTCCATACTTCATGGGAATCAAGAGTGGCTTAGGAAAGCTAAACTGGCCTTCCTTTTATCTATTTACACAGTGATGCCCAGATTACACTATGGGCCACCCCAGGGTTTGTTCACGGCAGCTTCTGAGGCAGTTTTCTTCCAAAGTTCCAAAGCTAAATGGAGCAAATCCCTCTGCTTTCAGTGTTTTCCTGCAATCATGCTAAAAGAGCACCATCCCCCAGCCCGACCCCAACCCAGTATGGGTGATTTCAGAGAGGGGAAATAAGGAAGGGTATTTTGCTTGTCTTTCTTACCTCTGAGCTCCTTCTTTCCATAGTCTTTTGGGGTTAGTTAAGGAGAGTGTCCCTACTTCTTTTTCCTGTCTCACCAGATCTTTTTCGTATGACTTTGTGTTTTTCTAACCTATCAAATCCAGCTTCTGCTAATGGGAGTTAATAAATTTAGAAAATAGTTTTCTGTTTCTCTAATGACTTTCACAACTGTTCTTGCTTAGGACTGCAAGAAAGTGAGCTTTGAAACTCAAAGACAGTATTTTTTTCTCTCTACTCTCTCCTTTCCTTGTATAATATGACTCATGGCTCAGCCTTGGATTTGACAGGTTCATTACTGACAAAATATTATCTATACTTGCATTCTGAAAAGAAGTGGTTAAATTGATGGTATATATTATAATTGATGGTGTTTTAAAATTAAAGGACTATGGAAATATCCTGATGCTTTGAAGAAGGAACCTTAAGATGTATAAATCAAGCATTGGCCAAAAGGGTTCAAGATTGGTGACTAAATATTTAACTTAAAAAAATGAGGCAAAAATGGCTTTCTCAACTTAGAGACAATCATGAGAAATGAGATGGACATGACCTAATCAATTTTAAACTGAACATCATCATTTAAATCGCTGATTGGTTATATTCAAACCGTATTGTGTTGTTATAAAATCTTGACTGTGGAGTCCTACAAATCTAATCACTATCTCATTTGGCCATTCTGGCTTTTTGTTTGTTATTTCTTATTCATGTTTGAAGCAGGTGATTTTTGTATATTTTTCCCTAGACATCTTTAATAAAAAACAGTTTTATGTTAGAATAGAACAGGAGTAAATTTGATGGCCTAGAGTAAATGGATAAAAATGAATTTGGTGAGAGATAGTAGCATCTAAATTCAAAGAAAACCTCATAATTTTGTGTTAGCAAAGCATATTGGCATAGTTTATTCAATATTATGGTTAAAAGGTTATAAATGATTATTTTAAAAAGCTGGAACAGAGAATTAGGGGTCATAACCATATCCCACATCAATCACTGCTGGAAGTGGAATGATGGGCTGGATTGACCAAGGGACCCTGTGGACATGCTTGAACTACAACATATGAGATCAACCCATTTTCAATTTTAGGGCCAGCTTTGGGCTAATTGGATTTTTTGCTTATTATTTTGTTTCCTTCAAGCAGTCAATGGTTACTGATGGAAAGAATTATCTTTTTGCTTTTTCTTGCTCAGCATTTCTTTAAATCAGTTCTGCTAAAACTATTGGTTATTGATTCACCAGAATGATTAATGCTTGATTTAGGTGTACATAGCAGCATGAATTTAATTTCTCCTTGGTTTTCTTAATTCAGCATCTTGATAATTTTTCTCCTCATTTTTGAAAACATTTGGAGAGAAGGAGACTATAATTAACATTAACTTTACATTTTTTACTGAAGGCTGCATTTGCCTCTGAATCATTGCTCTGTATAAAAGAAGTGTTTTTTCCAAACAGTAACATTTAAAATGGCAAAAGCCATATATCCTAGGATTAATAGAGTTCATGGTTAGGCTTCCTGTGGGATAATTACCTGTAAATGTTGGGAGTGACCAAAGCTAAGTCCTATAACTTTGTTTTCAGAGATCTCATTGTTTCATGACTTTGGAAAACAAATAGTGTTCTCAAATATCTTTGAACTTTTTATTAAGACTAGCAAAACTATTGATACGTGAGTAGTTAAAATGGAAATGTAAGTCACAATAAACATATCTCTGGCTCATAACTTCTCTCAACTCTGGAATTGTATACTAGTCTCCAGCTTAGCAACTCTAATAGTCAAACCTAAAATGTCTAAGATCAACTCTTGATTCCTCCTCCCTACTCATTTCTTTCGAAGTAATATTATTTCTATACCTGGTTGCTCATGTCATGTGCCATAGAGTCATTCTTGACCTGTTTCTTTCATAATCCATATACAATCTATGAGCAAACCCTGTTGACTCACTTCAGATTTACCAGAATTCTGCCACTTCTCAACAGCTCCACCCCTGCTCCCTGGAACAAGCCAAGGTGGTCTCCACTGGGGTTAGTGCATCAACCTCCTAAGTACTTTTCACCCCTCTCCCAAATCCCTGCCCAGTCTTGTCTATTCTCTCAAAGTAGCCAGAATGATCTATTTGCATTTTAGGTCAGATTATGCTACTTCTCTGTCCTAATATCTTCAGTAGCTCCCAGTCACAAGAATGGAATTGAGAATATTGGTGGTGATTTACAGGATCTGCACTTTTGGTGCCTACCTGCCAGCCTGACTCATCTTTTATGTTCTCCTCTCATTCTGTGGGAGGTACACTCGCCTTCCTGCCGCTCCTGGAACATACCACCAAAAACTAATTTGGGAGACCTTGAACTTTCTGTTTCTTCTGTTTGGAATATTTCCCCCCAGATATTCAAAAGTCTTCTCTACTTCCTTGGGTCCTTATTCTCTAATCATATAGGCCTTCTCTGATATCAAATCTATATTTCCTATCTCTCTTCTGTTTCCATAGCCTTGTTTATTTTCTTCACAGCACATGCCAATAACCACCACTATGCTATACAATTATTTTGTGTTTGTTTACTCTCTCTCCCCTCAGTAGAATGAAGCTCACTGCCATGTTTTCATGGCAGTGCAGGTGCACCATAAATATCTGTTGAATAAATGAATGGTAGAGTCCAAACTTGCTTTTTTCTGTGTGTTTGGTTTTAAGTTTTAAGAAGCTAAGTAAAAATGGAAAAAACTAATATTTGATACTATTCTCAGTGTGTGATCTTCTCCTAGATGTGTTTAAGTTTATATATATATATATTTTTTTTTTTTCCCCCCCCTGGGGATAAGTGTGCTTTCTGGATTAGGACATTTAGCTATAGCTGTTTATATGTTTGTCATGTAAATATCTGCTCTGTTATGCCGTCTGTTTGGTCTAGAGAGCTAGTGGAATTGGAGTGGGATCTACACGTGCTTTGTTATCATTCCTTAATAGTTCCAAGATTACTTATAAGCTCTAGTTAGTTGTGATTGTTAATATAACAAACAAACAAAATCCTAAAGTATATTTTAAAAGCTGATGGTTGTTTTATATTTTCTGTATCATTTGTAACTGAGGGCTGTTGAAGATTACACTATGTTCCTTCTAAATTCATGTGTTAAGCGCAAGCCCTCAGTACCTTGGAATGTGACTGTATTTTGAAATAGGGTCTTCAGAGAGATATTGAGTAAAAAATGGGATCTTGATGGTGGGCCCTAATCCAATCTTATAAGAGTAGATTAGAACACACCCAGAGAGACACAGAGACACAGAGGGGATGTGTGGACGGAAAAAAGAACATGTCACAGTGAGAGTAACCACCTGTAAGCCAGTGAGGGAGGTTTAAGAAATCAGCCCTGTTGACATTTTGACCTTGAACTGTTAGCCTCCATAACTGTGAGAAATTTCTCTTTTTTAAGCTACTCACTTTGTTGTACTTTATTGTGGCAGCCCTAATAAAATGATTTTTTTTTTCTTTTTTTTTTTTTCTTTTTTTATAGCATTTTCTTTTTTTTTTTTTTTTAATTTTTTTATTAGTTGGAGGCTAATTGCTTCACAACATTTCAGTGGGTTTTGTCATACATTGATATGAATCAGCCATAGATTTACACTTATTCCCCATCCCGATCCCCCCTCCCATCTCCCTCTCCACCCGATTCCTCTGGGTCTTCCCAGTGCACCAGGCCGGAGCACTTGTCTCATGCATCCCACCTGGGCTGGTGATCTGTTTCACCATAGATAGTATACATGCTGTTCTTTTGAAACATCCCACCCTCACCTTCTCCCACAGAGTTCAAAAGTCTGTTCTGTATTTCTGTGTCTCTTTTTCTGTTTTGCATATAGGGTTATCGTTACCATCTTTCTAAATTCCATATATATGTGTTAGTATGCTGTAATGTTCTTTATCTTTCTGGCTTACTTCACTCTGTATAAGGGGCTCCAGTTTCATCCATCTCATTAGGACTGGTTCAAATGAATTCTTTTTGACGGCTGAGTAAAATTCCATGGTGTATATGTACCACAGCTTCCTTATCCATTCATCTGCTGATGGGCATCTAGGTTGCTTCCATGTCCTGGCTATTATAAACAGTGCTGCGATGAACATTGGGGTGCATGTGTCTCTTTCAGATCTGGTTTCCTCAGTGTGTATGCCCAGAAGTGGTATTGCTGGGTCATATGGCAGTTCTATTTCCAGTTTTTTAAGGAATCTCCACACTGTTTTCCATAGTGGCTGTACTAGTTTGCATTCCCACCAACAGTGTAAGAGGGTTCCCTTTTCTCCACAGCCTCTCCAGCATTTATTGCTTGTAGACTTTTGGATAGCAGCCATCCTGACTGGTGTGTAATGGTACCTCACTGTGGTTTTGATTTGCATTTCTCTAATAATGAGTGATGTTGAGCACCTTTTCATGTGTTTGTTAGCCATCTGTATGTCTTCTTAGGAGAAATGTCTGTTTAGTTCTCTGGCCCATTTTTTGATTGGGTCATTTATTTTTCTGGAATTGAGCTGCAGGAGTTGCTTGTATATTTTTGAGATTAATCCTTTGTCTGTTTCTTCATTTGCTATTATTTTCTCCCAATCTGACGGCTGTCTTTTCACCTTACTTATAGTTTCTTTTGTAGTGCAAAAGCTTTTAAGTTTCATTAGATCCCATTTGTTTAGTTTTGCTTTTATTTCCAATATTCTGGGAGGTGGGTCATAGAGGATCTTGCTGTGATTTATGTCGGAGAGTGTTTTGCCTATGTTCTCCTCTAGGAGTTTTATAGTTTCTGGTCTTACATTTAGATCTTTAATCCATTTTGAGTTTATTTTTGTGTATGGTGTTAGAAAGTGTTCTAGTTTCATTCTTTTACAAGTGGTTGACCAACTTTCCCAGCACCACTTGTTAAAGAGGTTGTCTTTTTTCCATTGTATATCCTTGCCTCCTTTGTCAAAGATAAGGTGTCCATACGTTCGTGGATTTTGGGTTCCTGGGTCATATGGTGGTTTTATTCCTTTTTTTTTTCTTTTTAAGGAATCTCCATATCATCTTCCATAGTGGCTGTATCAATTTATGTTCTCACCAACAGCATAAGAGCATTCCCTTTTCTTCACACCCTCTCCAGCATTTATTGTTTGTCGACATTTTGATGATGGCCATTCTGACCGGTGTGAGGTGATATCTCATTGTGATTTTGATTTGCATTTCTCTAATAATGAGTGATGTTGAGCATATTTCCATGTGTTTGTTAGCCTTCTGTAGATCTTTGGAGAAATGTCTGTTTAGGTCTTTTCCCCACTTTTTGATTGGGTTGTTTGTTTTCCTGGTATTGAGTTGTATGAGTTGCTTGTATATTTTGGAAATTAATCCTTTGTCAGTTGTTTCATTTGCTATTATTTTCTCCCATTCCAAGGGTTGTCTTTTCACCTTGCTTATAGTTTCTTTTGCTGTGCAAAAGCTTTTAAGTTTAATCAGGTCCCACTTGTTTATTTTTGTTTTTATTTCCATTACTCTAGGAGGTGGGCCATAAAGGATCTTGCTTTGATTTATGTCATCGAGTGTTCTGCCTATGTTTTCCTCTAAGAGTTTTGTGGTTTTTGGTCTCACATTTAGATCTTCAATCTATTTTGAGTTTATCTTTGTGTATGGTGTTAGAAAGTGTTCTAATTTCGTTCTTTTACACCCAGCTGTTCAGTTTTTCCAGCACCATTTATTGAAGAGGTTGTCTTTGCCCCATTGTATATACTTGCCTCCTTTGTCAAAAATAAGGTACCCATAGGTGCATGGGTTTATTTCTGGGCTTTCTATCTTGTTCCATTGGTCTATATTTCTGTTTTTGTGCCAATACCATACTGTCTTGATGACTGTAGCTTTGTAGTACAATCGGAAGTCAGGAAGGTTGATTCCTCCAGCTTCATCCTTCTTTCTCAAGTGTGCTTTGGCTATTCAGGGTTTTTTGTGTTTCCATATGAATTGTGAATTTTTTCGCTCTAGTTCTGTGAAAAATGCTATTGGTAATTTGATAGGGATCACATTGAATCTGTAGATTGTGATTGGTAGTATAGTCATTTTCACAATATTGATTCTTTCTACCCAGGAACATGGAATATCTCTCTATCTGTTTATGTCATCTTTGATTTCTTTCCTCAGTGTCTTGTAACTTTCTGTGTACAGTTCTTTTGTCTCCTTAGGTAAGTTTATTCCTAGATATTTAATTCTTTTTGTTGCAATGGAGAATAGGATTGATTCCTTACTTTCTCTTTCTGATTTTTCATTGTTATTATTTAGAAATGCAAGTGATTTCTGTGTATTGATTTTGTATCCTGCAACTTAGCTAAATTCACTGATTAGCTCTAGTAATTTTCTGGTACTATCTTTAGGGTTTTCTATGTACAGTATCATGTACATGATAGAAGTAATGTACAAGAAGCTTTATTGCTTCTTTTCCAATTTGGATTCCTTTTATTTCTTTTTCTTCTCTGATTACTGTAGCTATAGGACTTCCAGAACTATGTTGAATAATAGTAGTGAAAGTGGACACCCCTTGTCTTCTCACTGATCTTAGGGGGAATGCTTTCAGTTTCTCACCATTGAGAATAATGTTTGCTATAGGCTTATCATATATGGGCTTTACTATGTTGAGGTAGATTTCTTCTATGCCCATTTTTTGAAGAGTTTTATTCATAAATGGGTGCTGAATTTTGCCAAAGGCTTTTCCTGCGTCTATTGAGATGATCATATGGTTTTTATCTTTCAATTTGTTAACATGGTGTATCAGATTGATTGATTTGCATATATTGAAGAATCCTTGCATTCCTGGAATAAACACAACTTGATCATGGTGTATATGTTTTTTGATGTGTTGTTGAATTCTGTTTGCTAAAATTTTTTTGAGAATTTTTACATCTATGTTCATCAGTGATATTGGCCTGTAGTTTTCTTTTTTTGTGTTGTCTGGTTTTGGTATCAGGGCAATGGTGGCCTCATAGAATGAATTTGGAAGTGTTCCTTCCTCTGCAATTTTTTGAAAGAGTTTCAGAAAGATCGGCATTAGTTCTTCTCTAAATGTTTGACAGAATTCTCCTGTGAAGCCATCTGGTCCTGGACTTTTGTTTTTTGGGAGTTTTTTGATCACAGCTTCAATTTCAGTGCTTGTAATTAGGTTATTCATAATTTCTGTTTTTTCCTGGTTCAGTCTTGGAAGATTGAACTTTTCTAACCATCTGTCCATTTCTTCCAGGTTATCCATTTTATTGCCATATAATTGTTCATAATAGTCTCTTATAATCCTTTATATTTCTGCATTGTCTGTTGTAACCTCTTCTATTTTCATTTCTAATGTTGTTGATTTGATTCTTCTCTCTTTTTTTCTTGATAAGTCTGGCTAAAGGCTTGTCAATTTTGTTTATTTTCTCAAAGAACCAGCTTTTAGTTAGATTAATCTTTACTATTATTTCTTTCATTTCTTTTTCACTTATTTCTGCTCAGATCTTTATGATTTCTTTCCTTCTTCTAATTTTGTTTTTTTTTTTTAGTTCTTCTTTCTCTATTTGTTTTAGGTGTAAAGTTAGGCTGTCTGTTAGATGTTTTTCTTGTTTCTTGAGGTAGGAATGTATTGCTATAAACGTCCCTCTGAGAATGCTTTTGCTGCATCCCATAGGTTGTGAGTTGCCGTGTTTTCATTGCCATTTGTTTCTAGAAATTTTTTGATTTCCTTTTTGATTTCTTCAGGAATCTGTTGCTTATTTAGAAGTGTGTTGTTTAATCTCCATGTGTTTATGTTTCTTACAGTTTTTTTCTTGTAGTTGATATCTAGTCTCATAGCATTGTGGTCAGAGAAGATGCTTGATATGATTTCAATTTTCTTCAATTTACTGAGGTTTGATTTGTGACCCAAGATGTGGTCTATCCTGGAGAATGTTCCATGTACACTTGAGAAGAAGGTGTATTCTTCTGCATTTGGATGGGGTGTCCTAAAGATATCAATGAGATCCATCTCATATAATGTATCATTTAAGACTTGTGTTTCCTTATGAATTTTCTGTTTTGATGACCTGTCCATTGGTATGAGTGGGGTGTTAAAGTCTCCTACTATTATTGTATTACTGTCAATTTCTCCTTTTATGTCTGTTAGTGTTTGTCTTATGTATTGAGGTGCTCCTATGTTGGGTGCATAGATATTTACAATTGTTATGTCTTCCTCTTGGATTGATCCCTTTATCATTATGTATGTCCTTCCTTATCTCTTATAATCTTTATTTTAAGGTCTATTTTATCTGATATGAGGATTGCTACTCCAGCTTTCTTTTGCTTCCTATTTGCATGGAATGTATTTTTCCATCCTCCCTCTCTGTCTACATGTGTGTTGAGGTCTGAAGTGGGTTTCATGTAGACAGCATAATATGGGTCTTGTTTTTGTACCCATTCAGCCAGTCTGTGTTTTTTGTTTGGAGCATTTAATCCATTTACATTTAAAGTAATTATTGATATATATGTTCCTGTTGCCACTTTCTTCATTGTTTGGGGTTGATTTTGTAAATATTTTTTCCTCTCTTGTATTTCTTAACTATATAAGTCCATTTAACATTTGGCTTCCTTTGTGGCTCAGCTGGTAAAGAATCTGCCTGCAATGTGGGAGACATGTGTTCGATCCTTGGGTTGGGAAGATCCCCTGGAGAAGGGAAAGGCAACCAACTCCAGGATTCTGGCCTAGAGAATTCCATGGTCTATACAGTCCATGGGTCACAAAGAGTCGAACATGACTGAGTGACTTTCACTTTCACTTCACTTCACTTTAAACATTTGTTGTAAAGCTGGTTTGGTGGTACTGAATTCTGTTAATTTTGCTTGTCTGAAAAGCTTTTGATTTCTCTGTCAATTTTGAATGAGATCCTTGCCAGGTACAGTAATCTTGGTTGTAGATTTTTCCCTTTCAGTACTTTAAATATATCCTGCTATTCCCTTCTGGCCTGCAGAGTTTCTGCAGAAAGATCAGCTGTTAAGCATATGGGGTTTCCCTTGCATGTTACTTGTTGCTTCTCCCTTGCTGCTTTTAATATTCTTTCTTTGTGTTTAGTGTTTGTTAGTTAGATTAGTGTGTGTCTTGGTGTGTTTCTCCTTGGGTTTATCCTGTATGGATCTCTTTGTGCCTCTTGGTTTGGTTGACTATTTTCTTTTCCATGTCGGGGAAATTTTCAACTATAATCTCTTCAAAAATTTTCTCATACCCTTTCTTTTTATCTTCATCTCTGGGACCCCTATTATTTGTAAGTTGGTGTGTTTGATATTGTCCCAGCAGTCTCTGAGACGATCCTCAGTTCTTTTCATTCTTTTTACTTTATTATGCTCTTCAGAAGTTATTCCCACCAGTTTATCTTCTAGCTCACTGATTTGTTCTTCTGCTTCAGATATTCTGCTATTGATTCCTTCTAGAGTATTTTTAATTTCAGTAACTGTGTTGTTTGTTTCTGCATGTTTATTCTTTAATTCTTCTAGGTCTTTGTTAATTGATTCTTGCATTTTCTCCATTTTGCTTTCAAGATTTTTGGTCATCTTTACTATCATCATTCTGAATTCTTTTTCAGGTAGTTTGCCTATTTCCTCTTCATTTATTTGGACTTCTGTGTTTCTAGTTTGCTCTTTCATTTCTGTAGTATTTCTCTGCCTTTTCATTATTATTTTTTTAAACTTATTGTGTTTGAAGGCTTCAAGGTTGAATTCTTTCTTCCGTTTGGTTTCTGACCTCTGAGTTTGGTTCAGTGGTTTGTGTAAGGTTCTTATAGGGTGATATTTGTGCTTAATTTTTGTTTGTTTTTCCTCTGATGGGCAAGGCTGAGTGAGGTGGTAATCCTGTCTGCTGATGATTTGGTTTGTATTTTTGTTTTGTTTGTTGTTTAATTGAGGTATCCTCCACAGGGTGCTATTGGTGGTTGAGTGATGCTGGGTCTTGTATTACAGTGGTTTCCTTTGTGTGAGTTCTCAGTATTCAATACCTCCTAGGGTTAGTTCTCTGGAAGTCTAGGGTCTTGGATTCAGTGCTCCCACTCCAAAGGCTCAGGGCTTGATCTTGAGTTTTGTGTGGGTCATATGTTCTTTTCTGCTGGTCAGGTACTCCTGCCCACTCTCAACTGGTATTCTGCATGCACTTCTGTGTATGAAGGCGTATTCCTGATGTATCTGTGGAGAGAGATGTATTCCACGTCCATCTACTCCTCCACCATCTTGTTCTCTCTGTGCCTGGTCTTTTTATTTAGAATTTGAAAACAAGCTATGTAGCCTTTCTCTCTCTCTCTTTTTTTTTTTTTTGCCAGAAAAGACTGAATATAAGTATATACTTGTTTCTAGATCACATTGAACTAATCAGATCACAAATAAACTATACAAATGGAGATCTGCTTATTCAGAATTTGCAAAATCTTGCTTTTTCATGATAGTAGATATGGGAAATGACAGAGTATCCTGCATAAGTGATTGCCTTTGACTTAAAAACTATCATGTCCTTTCATAAAACTTAAATTTTACCTTTGCTTTAGCTACCAGCTTTCTTGGTAACATAGTACATATCACTCAGCATTGTGGCTCTTAATTTAAGGTTTTGAACATCTAGAACTTCATTCATTTTTTTATTAAGTCAACCACCTTTTATTTATTACGTACAGTACCCTAACTCTGGATTTTCAGGATGAGTCAGGCATGGCCCTTTCCCTTGTCGAGTTCCTGGTAAAGCTGGGGAGGCAGTATGTTAATAGTTAATTACAAAACACTATGATGAGTGGTGTGAGTGGTACATACAGGTGGCTGTGTGAAGGGAGAGTTATTTTAGGTCAAGGATGCCATTCCCATTCTGGGCATAACAAGAAGTTTATTGTCAAACTTCATGCATGGAAGATGAGAGTGAAAAGTTAGTCAAAAGTAAGGTATAAATTGTCTCATAAACCATACTGTAAACCTTATCCAAATCATGCTTTGGACTTTATCTTATAGGAATCAGGGAGCTATTAGGGGGTTTTAAGCATGTGAGAGCTGGACTGTGAAGAAAGCTGAGCGCCGAAAAATTGATGCTTTTGAATTGTGGTGTTGGAGAAGACTCTTGAGAGTCCCTTGGACTTCAAGGACATCCAGCCAGTCCATCATAAAGGAGATCAGTCCTGGGTGTTCATTGGAAGGACTGATGCTGAAGCTGAAACTTCAATACTTTGGCCACCTCATGCGAAGAGTTGACTCTTTGGAAAAAACCCTGATGCTGGGAGGGATTGGGGGCAGGAGGAAAAGGGGATGATAGAGGATGAGATGGCTAGATGCCATCACTGAACCGATGGACATGGGTTTGGGTAGACTCCGGGAGTTGGTGATGCACAGGGAAGCCTGGCGTGCTGCGATTCATGGGGTCGCAAAGAGTCGGACACGACTGAGTGACTGAACTGAACTGAACCGACTGAAGCAGCTGCAAATGTGTCATTTTACCTTATACAGAAGTGGCCCTAATGGAAGTGTGGGTTGAGTGTAGAGACATGTTGAGGGCCAGAATTAATGCATATACTTTTCATAATGATAGCGTGAGGATAGGACTAGGACAGAGGCCCTGTTTCTGAGCCATGGGGAAGGCTTGGAGAAAGAGTAGGTGAGGGCAGTAATCCAGAGAGCAGCTGTGGGAGACAATGGCCCTGGGCTGGAGTGGGGAGAGTGACAGAAATGAAAGCTTTTAAGGACATACTATAAAGACCTTGGAGAGGAGGATGAGAGAGAGGGGGTAGCCCAGATGATCTGAGGGAAAAAATACAGATGGAGGAAAAGCAGGTTGTGGGAAGAAGGCTTCCACTTTGGGCATGCTGTGTGAAGCATCTATTGCCTATTAAATTGAATATTAACTCTTTCCTTGACTTTCAACACTTTCTGTACTCAAGCTTCAGCCTACTTCCTGACCTTATTTCTGGCCCAAATTCCTGTTTTTGCCCCTTGGTCTGCCAAACTTGACTATCTGCTACTCTCAGACAAAAATAATTTCCATCTCTGTTGCTTTGTACATGATCCCTTTACCTGGCTTGACTTCCCTTCTGTCTCTCATGCCAGAAGATGATCTGTCTTTAAAGGCTCTTTTTGGAAACACTTCTTAATCCTTATGAATGTTTGTAGTCTCTTCAGCACTTCCCTTTTACTTATAAGTTTAAGCAGCCATTCTGCCTTTTATATTGCAGCTAGTTATGTGTCTTTCTTACTTATATTTCTTTTCTAAATGGCTAGGATATTGTTTTGGACATAATATGTGCTTAATAAATGTTTATTGGCCAAAAAGATGATAGTATTTGGTTTGGGGAGAGCACTTAATGTTGATCAAAGGATATATATTTTCTAGGTTCTCAACAATTCAATCTTTCCTAGTACTTTTGTTAACATAGTAAAGGTTGCTTTTGTAGGAAATAAAGAACAGTTGAAATTATTAATGACTTGTAGAAAGGACCATTCTCCTTAAGACTGGATGATACCTTTTACTTTAAAATGTCACTTGCTTTATAATTCTACAAATTTCCCCAACCCTTCTAATTTCTTTCATAATCCTGTTTGAAGATAAGACTTTTAAGCTAATTAACATGGCTTAAAAATCTCATTTGTTACTTCACCCATTAAAATTAACTTAAGGAAGCAAAGTAGCAAAGAAGGTTCCTGTGAGCTATTAGATAAGGGTTAAAATTCAAAATATTTTATCTAATAAGAAAAGAGATAGCTGTTGACATGGATTTTTATATTACAGTGATAGTAAAGTTAAAAAAAGTTAGATTAGGAAAGAATATGGTTATAGAATATGAATGTGTTACCCAAGTTGGCACTAGAGAACACTTTCTACAGTACCATCTGAGATACTAAGGCATTGCACTAATGTGACAAATGAAAATAGATCACAAACCCATGCCATATTCTGTAATGCTCCTATTGCACACTAGTGTTAATTCTCTACAGTGGCAGTTGATGATTTAATTCCCTTAGCTGTTGTTCACTCACTAAGTTGTGTCCTACCTTTTGTGACCCCAAGGACTGCAGCACGCCAGGCTCCCCTGTCCTTCATGATCTCCCAGAGTTTGTTCAAACTCATGTCCATTGAGTTGGTGATTCTATCTCGCCATCTCATCCTCTGCTGCCCGCTTCTCCTTTTGCCTTCAATCTTTCCCAGCATCAGTGTCTTTTCCAATGAATTGGCTCTTTGTATCAGGTGGCCAAAGTATTGGAGTTTCAGCTTCAGCATCAGTCCTTCCAATGAATATTCAGGGTTGATTTCATTAGGATTGACTGGTTTGCAGTCCAAGGGACTCTCAAGAGTATTCTCTAGTACCACAGTTCAAAAGCATCAATTCTTTGGTGCTCAGCCTTCTTTATGGTCCAACTGTCATGTACATGACTACTGGAAAAACCATAGCTTTGACTAGATGGACCTTTACTGGCAAAGTGATGTCTCTGTTTTGTAAAATGCTGTCTAGGTTTGTCATAGCTTTCCTTCCAGGGAGCACACGTATTTTATTTTCATGGCTGCAGTCACTGTCCACAGTGATTTTGGAGCCCAAGAAAATAAAATCTGTCACTGCTTCCACTTTGCCCCTTCTATTTGCCATGAAGTGATGGGACTGGAAGCCATGGTCTTAGTTTTTTTCAATGTTGAGTTTTAAGCCAGCTTTTTCACGCTCCCCTTTCACCTTCATCAAGAGGCTCTTCAGTTCTTCACTTTCTGCCATTAGAGTGGTATCATCTGCGTATCTGAGGTTGTTGCTGTTTCTTCCAGCAATCTTGATTCCAGCTTGTGATTCATCTAGCCTAGTATTTTGCATGATGTACTCTGTGTATAAGTTAAATAAGCAGCGTGACAATATACAGCCTTGTCTCCTTTCCAAATTTTGAACCAGTCCATTGTTCCATGTCCAGTTCTAACTGTTGCTTCTTGACCTGCATACAGGTTTCTTAGGAGGAAGGTAAGGTGGTCTGGTATTCCCATCTCTTGAAGAATTTTCCACAGTTTGTTGTGATCCACACAGTCAAAGGCTTTGGTGTAGTCAATAAAGCAGAAGTAGATGTTTTTCTAGAACTCTCTTGCTTTTTTGATGATCCAACGGATGTTGGGAATCTGATCTCTGGTTCCTCTGCCTCTTCCAAATGTAATTTGTATGTTTGGAAGTTCTTAGTTCATGTACTGCTGAAGGCTAGCTTGTAGGATTTTGACCATAACTTTATTAGCATGTAAAACTAGAAGTAGTTCAGTTCAGTTCAGTTCAGTTCAGTCATTCAGTCATGTCTGACTCTTTGCAACCCCATGAATTGCAGCATGCCAGGCCTCCCTGTCCATCACCAACTCCCGGAGTTTACTCAAACTCATGCCCATCGAGTCGGTGATGGCATCCAGCCATCTCATCCTCTGTCATCCCCTTCTCCTCCTGCCCCCAATCCCTCCAAGCATCAGGGTCTTTTCCAATGAGTCAACTCTTCGCATGAGGTGGTCAAAGTATTGGAGTTTCAGCTTCGACATCAGTCCTTCTAATGAACACCCAGGACTGATCTCCTTTATGATGGACTGGCTGGATGTCCTTGCAGTCCAAGGGACTCTCAAGAGTCTTCTCCAACACCACAGTTCAAAAGCATCAATTTTTTGGTGCTCGGCTTTCTTCCCTAAGAACAGTTGTACAGTAGTTCAAATATTATTTAGCATTGCCCTTCTTTGGGATTGGAATGGAAACTGACATTTTCCAGTCCTGTGGCCGCTGCTGAATTTTCCAAATTTGCTGACATATTGAGTGCAGCACTTTAACAGCATCATCTTTTAGGATTTGAAATAGCTCAGCTGGAATTCTATCATCTCCATTAGCTTTGTTCATTGTAATGCTTCCTAAGGCCCACTTGAAGTCACATTCCAGGATATCTGGTTCTAGGTGAGTGATCACACCATTGTGGTTATCCAGGTCATTAAGATCTCTTTGTACAGTTCTTCTGTGTATTCTTGCCATCTCTTGTTAATGTCTTTTGCTTCGTTTGGTTAGGTCCTTGCTGTTTCTATTCTTTACTGTGTCCATCTTTGTATGAGATGTTCCCTTGGCTTCTCTGATTTTCTTGGAGAGATCTCTAGTCTTTTCCATTCTATTGTTTTCCTCTATTTCTTTTCATTATTCATTTAAGAAGACCTTCTTATCTCTCCTAGCTATTCACTGGAACTCAGTATTCAGTTGGGTGTGTGTGCGTGCCCAATCACTTCAGTCATGTCCGACTCTTTGCAACACTGTGAACTGGAGTCTGCCAGGCTCCGCTGTCCATTGGATTTTCCCAACAAGAATATTGGAGTGGGTTGCCATGTCCTCTTCCAGGGGATCTTTCTGACCCAGGGATTGAACCCATGTCTCCTGTGTCTCCTACATTGCAGGCCAATTCTTTATTGCTGAACCACCAGGGAAGCCCTCAGTTGGGTATATCTTTCCCTTTCTCCCTTGCCTTTCACTTCTCTTCTTTCCTCAACTATCTGTAAGGCCACCTCAGACAATGACTTTGCTTTCTTGCAATTTTTTTTTTTACTTTGGCATAGTTTTGAACATTACCTCCTGTACAATGTTATGAAGCTCTGTCCATAGATCTTCAGGCACTCTTGTCTACCAGAGCTAATCCCTTGAATCTATTCATCACCTCCACTGTATAATCATAAGGACTTGGACTTGATTTAGGTCATACCTGATTGGTTTAGTGGCTTTCCCTACTTTCTTCAATTTAAGTCTGAATCTTGTATTAAGAAGCTGATGATCTGAGCCACAGTCAGCTCCAGGTCTTGTTTTTACTGACTGTATAGAGCTTCTCCATCTTTGGTTGTAAAGAATATAATCAATCTGATTTTAGTGTTGACAATTTTCTGACGTCCATGCGTAGAGTCATCTATCGTATTGTTGGAAAAGGGTGTTTGCTAGCCAGTGTGTTCTCTTTACAAAATTCTGTTAGCCTTTACCTTGCTTCATTCTGTACTCCAAAGCCAAGCTTGCCTATCACTCCAGGCATCTCTTGACTTCCTACTTTTGCATTCCAATCCCCTATGGTGAAAAAGACATCCTTTTTGATATTAGTTCTAGAAGGTCTTGTAGGTCTTTATAGAACTAGTCAACTTCTTTGGGATCAGTGGTTGGGGCATGGACTTGGATTACTATGATATTGAATGATTTGCCTTGGAAATGAACAGAGATCAGTCTGTCATTTTTGAGATTGTGCTCAAGCACTACATTTCAAACTCTTTTGTAAACTATGAGGACTACTCAATTTCTTCTGAGGGATTCTTGCCCACAGTAGTAAATATAATGGTCCTCTGAATTAAATTCACCCATTCCTGTCCTGATTCCTAAGATGTTGATGTTCACTCTTGCCATCTCCTACTTAACCTAACATTCCAGATTCCTATACAATATTGTTTTTTTTTTGCAGCTCTGGACTTTATTTTCACCATCAGACATATCCACAACTGAGTGCTATTTCTGCTTTGGCCCAGCTGCTCCATTCTTTCTGGAGCTATTAGTAATTGTCCTCTGCTGTTTCCCTGTAGCATATTGGACACCCTCCCACTTGGAAGGGGGGGTTCATCTTCTGATGTCATATTTTTTTACCTTTTGATAGTGTTAATGGGGTTCTGTGGCAAGAGTAACTGGACTGGTTTGCCATTTCCCTCTCCAGTTGACCACATTTTGTCAGAACTCTTCATTATGACCTGTCCATCTTGGGTAGCCCTGCACAACATGGCTAATAGCTTCACCGAGTTATACAAGCCCCTTCACAAGGCTGAGTTCCATGAAGGGGTAGTTCCCTAGCATATCAATTTAATTTTCAGTATCTTTGGGGCACCTAGAAAAGCATACATGAATTAGGAAAGATTAGAAAACCCTTTAATTTTTTTGTACTCTAAATTTTAATATATAAGTGTTACACACCATTAAAATACACCTGGTATTATGGAATTATGCATGAGAAGAATGCATAAAGTAAGAAATTTCTTCTTTTTATATTACTAGATATCTCTAATTTAGGACCACATCAGTGGGGAGCTGATTCTGTAGCTATGATGAAGGTGTGTCTGTAGCCTAGAACAGATTTATAGACTAAAGAAAAGTGAATAAAACCCAAGTTCTTTAAGAGCTGCACATTGAAGTCAAAGACTTTCCATTTGAGAAGGACTATGTAAGTCTGATAAAGAAGGAAAGGGGTCAGTTTTGCACAGTGGTAAAAAGAAAGATTAGCAAGATCTGAACTTGGATCCTACATTAGAATAATCTTTGCTATAAATTCCAATAAAGTTTTTGTGTTCCTGGTATATAACTGATTTTGTGCTGGAAAGAAACAAGAATTATTTTACAAAATAGCTTCAGGCTAATTTTTACTGTTTGCTGATAGAAGAGATGGGAGATGTTTTCAGAAAACTTATGCACCCTCCAGCCCTTGGTGAGAATCATCTACTTTCAGGGGTCATGGTCACCTATGTGAAAGTGAAAGTTGCTCAGTTGTGTCCAATTCTTGCGACCCAATGAATTATACAGTCCATGGAATTCCCCAGGCCAGAATACTGGAGTGGGTAGCCTTTCCCTTCTCCAGGGGAATTTCCCAACCCAGGGATTGAACCCAGGTCTCCTGCATTGCAGGTGAATTCTTTACCAGCTGAGCCACAGGGGAAGTCCCACGGTCACCTATGATAGTTGATTAGATCCCCATAGGTGATTTGGGGTAAAAAAAAGTTTTAGCTTTCTATTTTTTCTTTTATTTCCCAAGGCTTACTACATCATATTTACTTTATGAAATAAAATGAATCATTGAAAGCATCACAACTTTAATTTAGTCAGTATTAAATAACTATATTGGGGTATTTAAAAAGAAGATTTAGGTTAAACTTGAACAACTTGCAAGGTGCAATTGCAGTTTTTTTTTTTTTTTTGATAGAAGCACAATGTTCTTTTCACATTTCCTACGTCTCTGGCATTCATTATAAGGAACAAAGCATTTCTGGAATGCTCATTTTAATTTGAAAGCTCAGGCTATTCTATGGAAAACATTTGGCGCTTGGAGGATCTGAACAATAATAGAGGAATGTTCAGTGGGAAGCGTCATGAACTGTGGCACTTAAAATAAATTCTGAAGGAACATTTTAGACAGTGATACTTATTGTTCATTTTAAACAAAGGTTTTAAGCAAGGTGCTGTAATTTGTCTTAATCTGGACAAGTATCTTTTAACTCTTGATATATAAATTACACTGATAATAGCGAGATACCTATCTTTTGGAATATGTGAAAACCCATGTAATAAGCCAGACTTATTATCATCTTTACATAATGCATGATAAAGACACATGGCCCTATTTGACTGCTTGTAGAGCACACAGAATGTGCTTTGCTAATTGACTCCTTCACATTTAGCTTGGAGGACCCTATAAGCAAGATATAGATAGACCCAGAGAGAACATCTTTGACAAGGATCTCATGGGGCTGGACTAGAAAACACACGTTAAATACCATCCAACACTTGTGTCATGTTTTATGTCTTAAAAAACACTTTACATTATTTAAACTTCATATAATCTTATAGGATATTATGATTATTATCATTTTCCAAGAAAGGAAATAAATGCTTGCTATAAGGAAATCCACTCTGGGTTGTGAACATGGAAATAAAGCAAACTAGGATCAAGAAGAGCGTTTGTTGGACAGAGGAGGCGAATAAAAGGGCAGATGAAAATTATTTTCATCCACATATTTCCCCCATAGCTTGTGAGTTCTTTCTCAGTTCAGTTCAGTTCAGTCACTCAGTCATGTCCAGATCTTTGCGACCCTATGGACTGCAACACACCCGGCTTCCCTGTCCATCACCAACTCCCTTCTCAGTTCTTGGCTAAGAACTGGGTCGAGTTAGTCAAATAAACAAATATTTAATGCTCCATTAATAATAAACAAGCAAAAATTTTCAGGGGCTACAGAACAGGAAAGATTATCTATCGTCTGTTGAAAAAGATGTGGTACATGACTGTTAAAAGCCTTGGCTCTTTGATGACGCACAAGAGCCTAGCTTTCAACAAGAGTTTCAGGTCTTTTAAAATACTGGATAAAAGTGTCTTTTTCTTCTCTACAATGGGGATCTTCAAGTTTTGCTTATGAAAATGTTAACCATATTTAGTTATTGGGATTCAAGGTTTAATTAAGAAATGGATATTTTTCACAATGTAATTTTGTATAAGGTTTTGTTTCCAAATACAGATACTTAATTTCTGTCTCCAAACAATGCTCTTATCTTGAGTTTATTCTTTTTCTCAATTAATTGCTTATTTTTATTTTGGTTGCACTGGGTCTTTGTTGCTGCATGTGGGCTTTTGCTAGCTGCAAAGAGCAGGGGCTACTCTCTAGTTGTGGTGTGCAGGCTTCTCGTTGCAGTGGCCTTCTTGTTGTGGAGCATGGGCTCTAGGCATGTGGGCTTCAGTAGTTGTAGCACTCGGACTCCGTAGTTGTGGCTCGTGGGGCCCTAGAATGTGCAGGCTTTGGTCGTTGTGCCAAGTAGGCTCAGTAGTGGTGTATGAGCTCAGTTGCCCTGCAGCATGTAGAATCTTCCTGGACCAGGGATCGAACCTGTGTCCCCTGCATTGGCAGGCAGATTTCTATCCACTGTACCACTAGGGAAGTTTGAGTCTATTCTTATTTTAGCAAATCTACAAAAGTAATACATGCTGATTATTAACATATTCAGGCAATTTAAAATGTAGACATTAAAGAGTTTCTCTGTTCAAAAGAGAAAGATAAATATCATATACTAATGCATACATATGGAATCTAGAAAGATGGTACTGATGAATTTATTTGCAGGGTAGCAATGGGAAAACAGACATAAAGAACAGACTTATGGACATCAGGGAGAGGGGAGGAAAGGATAAAATGTATGGAGAGAGTAACATGGAAACCTAAATTACCATATATAAAATAAATCACCAGTGGGAATTTGCTCTATGACTAGGGAACCCAAACAGGGACTCTGTATCAATCTAGAGGTGTGGGATGGGGAGGGAGATGGGCGGGAGGTTCAAGGGGGAGGGGACATATGTATACCTATGGCTGATTCATGTTGATGTTTGACAGAAAACAGCAAAATTCTGTAAAGCAATTATCCTTCAATTAAAAAATAAGTTAATTAACAAAAAAAGTTCATCTGTTCAGCTACTCCATTCATTAAGCCATTTATATAAGAAACACTTATTGAACAGCTACTTTATGTTGAAATGGACACCTGCTCCTTGGAAGAAAAGCTATGACAAACCTAGAGAGTGTATCACAAAGCAGAGACATCACTTTGCTGACAAAGGTCCATATAGTCAAAGCTTTGGTTTTTCCAGTAGTCATGTACGGATGTGAGAGTTGGACCATAAAGAAGGCCGAGCACCAAAGAATTGATGTTTTCAAATTGCAGTGCTGGGGAAGACTATTGAGAGACTTTTGGACAGCTAGGAGATCAAACCAGTCATTCCTAAAGGAAATAAACCCTGAATATTCATTGGAAGGACTGATGCTGAAACTGAAGCTTCAATACTTTGGCCACCCAATGCGAAGAGCTGATTCATTGGAAAAGACCTTGATGCTGGGAAAGATTGAGGGCAAGAGGAGAAGGGAATGACAGAAGTTGAGATGGTTGGATGACATCACTGACTCAATGGATGTGAGTTTGAGCGAACTCTGGGAGATAGTGAAGGACAGGGAAGCCTGGTGTGCTGCAGTTCACGGGGTCACAAAGAGTCTGACATGACTTAGTGACTGAACAACAACCACCACTTCGTGCATTGTTCTGAGTGATGGAGGAAGAAACCACATTTCCTGTTTTCATGGAGTTTACATTTTGTGTGGGAAGGGTGCAATAAACATATATGAACAAAAAATACCAGGCTCTGAAATGTCCTGAAGAAGTAGTAGTGAGGGTAGTGAGGGTAGTGTAGTGAGGGTAGTGAGGGAACAGAGTGGAAGAGGATGAGGACTGGGGTGGTCAGGAAAGGCTTCTTGATAGGACACGTTGAGGGGGATCTGAGTGTTGGGCAGGCCAACTGAGTTAGGGGATAGTGTAGGAGAGAGGTAAGAGCTTACAAAGGGCCAGAATGTAGGTCATAGTGAGAACTTGGGTTTTGTCCTCCTTAGATAGCCACTGTTTTACATGTTTCAGAGTGATTCTGCACCGCACCCCCACACACATTAGTAATCTCTTCTTAATCTAAATAGATTACTACCTACTGACTTAACTGTAATTATTTTTCCTCCTTCTTAATATAGATTGCTGGCTACAAAGTGATATAAATAATCATTTGATATATATATGTATATATCAAATAATATATATGTGTATATTATATATAGTATATTTTACACTGTTCCAATAATAAAACTTGATGAGATTCCTTCCTTCCTTCCTTTCTTTCTTCCTACCTTTAGTTGGGAAGTCCGTAGTAGCTGATAATATTGCTATTGGTGACTTGACTTGACTTTTGGGAATGTACCAGTAGTATTGGGAATGAATCATGTTATTATGAAATACTTCTTTTTGTTCTGGTCTATGATATCCCGAGACTGTTCCTCTTGCAATTTGTCTGACGAGTGACTTGTGTTTTTCCAATTTTAGGTTACTACACTTGTAAATTGTCCCCAGAATCCGTCCAACAGGAAAAAAGGACGTTCAAAAAGAGCCAGAGTCCTTCTAGCTTCTGTGGAGGAAGCAACTTGGAATTTATTAGACAAGGGAGAGAAGATTGCTCAGGAAGCCACAGTTTTAAAGGAAGAACTTACTGGGGCACTTGAGGAAGTTCGCAAAGAGAGTGAGTACTCTAGTCCTGGTTGGAAGCAACTGCAGTCCTTACGGGATTAGGTACTGAATTAGATTTGAGTGTTGTGCTTTAGTTGATTTGAGTTTCATTAGTCTTTTGGTGAGCTCTGAGGAGCTACCTGTGGGAGACACAGTGGCTCATTAGGCAGCTCCAAGGCTCAGAGCCCCCTCCTGATTCTTCCTTTATTTGTTCTCCTCACACCATAGCTTAGCCATAATAAACAGAGAAATGTACACGTTTTGTCATGAAATGAGAAATGACTAATGGAGCTGAAGACATCTTTTCCCATACATAAAAAAAATTGTCAGTTTCCTTGTAAACAATTGGAGATAGAAGTTTCAGACCTGGCTACCTTAGAGGTATATTTTTCATTTTTCTGGAGGTTTATATTTCCTAAACATAAAAAATTGTTTTGCATAAACTATGTATAACTCACATTGTTGCTGTGTTACTAGTACACAATAAGGGAAAATGTAGTGGGAATGATAAATCAGGAGCTTGATATGAACATAGGCCTACTACTGTATATAAGACAGATAACCAACAAGGACCTACTGCATAGCACAGGGAACTCTACTCAGTATTCTATGATAATGTGCATGAAGAAAGAATCTAGAGAAGAATGAATATATGTATATGTATAACCGAATCACCTTGCTGTACACATAAACACAACATTGTAAATCAACTATCCTCCAGTTACAAAACCAAACACACAGAATTACATACTAAAAACATGTATTTCACCTTTTGATATTTTGAATAGTTTTTTTTAAACATTTTTATTTATTTTTAATTGAAGGATAATTGCTTTACAATATTGTCAGTTTCTGCCATACATCAACATGAATCAGCCAAAGGTATACATATATCTCCCTCTTGGAACTCCCTCCCACCTCCCACCCCATCCCACCCCCCTAGGTTGTCACAGAGCACCCATTTGAGCCCCCTGAGTCATATAGCAAATTCCCACTGGCTATCTATTTTACGTATGGTAGTGTATATATTTCCTTGACTAGTTTTATAATGAATGTATCATTAGCAGGCTATTTTATAAAGAACTGAACAATACTCTTTTAGTTAGTGGATTGATTTTATATATCAACTTGCTGTTAGGAGCTATTTTGAGATCACAAAGAAGCAAATTTTCCTGTTCAGCTTCTTAAAAGAGACCAGGGGGTATTCATATATTTCCCTCTCCCCATCCCAAACATAATTTTAAGAAGATCAGGGAATTTTTACTAATTAAATACTTAAAATGAATAATTAACCACAATAAACTTTAGGTCAAATACAATTTTTTTGGTTATATATGTTATATGTGTGCATGCTGTTGCTTCAATTGTATTCAACTCTTTACAACTCTATGGACCATAGCCTGCCAGGCTCCTCTGTTCATGGGTTTCTCCAGGCAAGAACAGTGGAGTGGGTTGCCATGCCCTCCTCCAGGAGATCTTCCCTACCCTGGGATCTAACCTGTATCTCGTATATCTCCTGCATTGGTATGCAGGTTTTTTTTTTTTTTACCTCTAGTGCCACCTGCGAAGCCCATATATATGATTTATATATTAAAGGGATTCTTTGGAAAATATATAAAAAACATAATGCCTAAGATAATTTTAAATAAATTCATCATTCCTCCTTGCTCCCTACCACCTCAGACCCATTTTTTCTCCTGTCTTCTCTGCCATGGTATCGTCATCCACTTAGTTAACAAATCAGTTAGACTTTTTGTTTTTATTCTACCCCTCTCTTCCAATTAGTCTCCAAGTTTAACAAATTCTTTTGCTTCTCAGATCTGTTCTTTCTTCTCCATTGTTAGTGTTGCCTTCTGAATTTTGGATTACTGCCTTAGCTTCGCCCAATACCAAAGCCAAATGTGTTTTTTAAAAATTAAAATATACTTCATTGTAGATTTGTTTTGCATTTCTCTAATAATGAGTGATGTTGAGCATCTTTTCATGTGCTCAAATCTGGTGCTTTGTGACTACCTAGAATGGTGGGATGGTATGGGAGGTGGGAGGGAGATTCAGGAGGGAGAGGACATATGTATGCCTATAGCTGATTCATGTTGATGTATGGCAGAAACCAACACAATATTGTAAAGCAATTATCCTTCAATTAAAAATAATAAATTAAAAAAAGAAAATATACTTATTTTACCTCCCTGCTTAAAATCCTTTTAGTAACTTTTGAAGGATTAGGGATTATCTCTCTGGATAAAGTTCAAACTTTTAAACTCAGCTCCTACAACGTTCCATGTTTGGCTTCTACCACTCTCTCCTTTCTCTTTTTATTTTTTGGCTGTACAGTAGGATGGCATGTGGGATCTTAGTTCCTTGGTTAGGGATCGAACCTGTGCCCCCTGCAGTGGAAGCACAGAATTTTAACCACTGGACCACCAGAGAAATCTTTAGACTCAACTTCTTAAAGGTGTCAAGCACCACGTTTATTTGACACATAACAGACACCTGATAAATGTTTGTTAAATAAAAGAAAACCTAAGCATCATTTTATGTTATAAAAATTTATAATTATTTTTGCCTGTTTTTATGAAAAATTTCTTTCATAGTTATGGTTTCTTTGCTAAGTGGAAAGAATATGAACCCTATTTGGTACTCTTTCTCTCAGAAAATGTGATATATTTGCCAACATAGTTTCCATAAATCACCTGGCAGTAAATATGTAAGACATTGGTCTTTCTTAGAAGAGAATAATAATTGTAATAATTGTCAAGAAATGGTATTTGCTTTTTAAAGAAACAGTAATCAACACTTTTAGCTCAACAAAAGTAAATTATTTTAAGGAAAAGTTCTCAACGAGAAGTCTCTTTGGATTCTAGAATTATGCAATGTATCCCTCACTGTGTTCTGTTATAATGTGTGAAATACATATACATGGCATATGCTATATACACAACAAATACGTTTGGTTAAAGATCACCAAGTGCTTTATACTCCTAATCTTTTTGACCAACTGCCAAATTGAATTCACTGCCACTAGTGTGTGGGAGGAAGGCAGTGAAATGGCAAATGGTTCTGGAATTTGGGGAATGGCCAGTGCTGATCTTGTGGACAGCAGAGGGAGTGACAGCGAGAGCGCTGTTCTCTGAAGCTTGGAAGGAATTTTAGCCCAGTGGTGGAGCTGAAGTATCAGGAGAATGGGTTCTGATCCAAGTAACTCTGTATGATACTAGAAACATATTTTAAAAATTTCCTGCTTTCATTCTTTTTTCTTTTTTTTTTTTGAGGGCTTTGTCTAGTGACATAATGTGAAGGAGTTCTGAAGAGCAAATGATAAGTTTAATGCTTTTGAAAGGGCGAAGAATATTGCAAGTAGAGGATATTTTTATCTTTACTTCAAGAAGATTTCTGACATTAATTAAAAATTTTTTTCTAATAAAAACATAGTATAATTTACATAACCTTGTTATAGGAGTCTCTTTTATTCTGTTTTACTGCCTTCTGTGGCTTTAGCTAGACAGTTGAGGTGTTAAATAAAACGGGCATTTGGTTACCTAAAGAAGCTGCTTGTAGAAGATGGTATATGGATAGTATTGGGGGAGAACGGTGAAAGGAAAGGTGAAACTGTCAAGATCCAGAAACTGTGGTCCATGTACTGATTATATATGGTCACTCATAACCTAATAGGTCTTTTACAATGGTAAAGTATTAAATCTGGTATTAAATACTTTTAGAATATTCACATAACAGTTACCTAGGAATTAGCTAGGAATTATTTATAATGTCCGGATTACATTTTTTGCCTGTAGCCTATTTGCTACTTTTGTGTACCCTTTGCTCTTCTACAGCAGACATTGTTTGTAAGTCATACAATTGGTTGTATAATATTTAAGGATTTTTAGTGGTTTATTAATAATGACATATGTATAAAAAAAACCACATTGTCAAACAACTCAATATATTTTCATTGTGAATATATGAATGTAACCTCCACCTAGATCAATAATAGAACAATAATAGAACAATACAATATGTAGAATTACAGAATAGAATATATAGAATATGTAGAATAACAATAAATAACAATAGGAATATATATAAATAAATAAATAACAATAGAATATATAGAATAACAATAATAGAATAATACAATAAAAAATAGAACAATACTAGAGCCCTAGACGCATACCCTGTGTCAGTTACTACTCTCACCACACAGGTTACCATTATCCTGCTTATTACATAGAGTAGTTTCCCCACCCCCCCTCATCTTTTTGAACTTTGTATGAGTAGGATCATACAGTATGTAGCCTCCTGAGTATGGCTCCTTTTGCTCAATGTTATCTTTGTGAGGCCTTGCCACATAGTAGTTCATTTGTTTCTGTTGTTGAATGTGTGCATCCTAAGTCACTTCAGTTGTGTCCGACTCTTTGTGATGCTGTGGACTGTAGCCTGCCAGTCTCCTCTGTTCATGAGATTCTCCAGGTGTCAATACTTGAGGGGGTTGCCATGCTCTCTTCTGGGGGAATCTTCCTGACCCAGGGATTGTACCCAGGTCTCCTGTGTCTCCTGCATTGGCAGGTGGTTTCTTTACCACTGGTGCCACCTGGGAAGCCCCTTCATTGTTTAACAGTCCATAATTATTTATCCACTCTATTGTTGATGAATGCTTGAGTTGTTTCCAGTTTTTGGCTTTAATGTACATTCCTGTTATGTACATATCTGTGTATTACTTATGGTGCATGAATGTAGACATCCTGTTGGGTTTATACCTAGGAAGGAAATTGCTGGGTCATAAGGTAAACATTCAGCTCTAATAGATATTACCAAACAATTTTCCAGGCTGGATTTTCCAATTGACATACTCATCAGTAATGTATAAGAATTCTAGTTGTTTTACATTCTTACTAACTTGGTGTTAACAAGTGTCAGTGCTTTAAATTCAAATATATATAGTGGTATCCCATTGTCAATTTTTTCTTTACTTTTTAATTAAAAATATATGAGTATAATTGAACAATGGACTGGTTCAAAATTGAGAAAGGAGTATGTCAAGGCTGTGTATTGTCACCCTTCTCATTTAACTTATATGCAGAGTACATCATGCAAAATGCTGGGCTGGATGAGTCACAAGCTGGAATCAAGATTGCTGGGAGAAATATCAGTAACTTCAGACATGCAGATGATACCACTCTAATGTCAGAAATTGAAGAGGAACTAAAGAGCCTCTTGATGAGGGTGAAAGATGAGAGTGAAAAAACTGGCTTAAAACTCAACATTCAAAAAACAAAGGTCATAGCTTCCAGTCCCATCACTTCATGGCAAATAGAAGGGGAGAAAGTGGAAACAGTGACAGCTTTTATTTTCTTGGGCTCCGAAATCACTGTGGATGGTGACTGCAGCCGTGAAATTAAAAGATGCTTGCTCCTCAGAAGGAAAGCTATGACAAACCTAGACAGCATATTAAAAAGCAGAGACATCACTTTGTCAACAAAGGTCTGGATGGTCAAATCTATGGCTTTTCCAGGTGTCGTGTATGAATGTGAAAGTTGGACCATAAAGAAGGTGGAATACTGAAGAATTGGTGCTGTGAACTCTGGTGCTGGAGAAGACTCTTGAGAGTCCCTTGGATGGCAAGGAGATAAAACCAGTAAATCCTCAAGAAAATCAACGCTGAATATTCATTGGAAGAACTGATGCTGAAGCTGAAGCTCTAATACTTCGGCCACCTGATGTGAAGAGCCGACTCATTGGAAAAGACCCTGATGTTGGGAAAAATTGAGGGCAGGAGGAAAAGGGGGCGACAGAGGATGAGATGGTTGAATGGTATCACTGACTCAATGGACATGAGTTTGAGCAAACTCTGTGAGATAGTGAAGGACAGGGGAGCCTGGCGTGCTGCAGTCCATGGGGTCACAAAGAGTCGAACATGATTTAGTGACTGAATAACAACAACAACAACAAATGCAATTCTATTTTTAGTTTTTAAAGAAATCTCTATACTGTTTTCCATAGTGACTGTATCAATTTACATCCCCAGCAGCAGTATAGGAGGGTTCCTTTTTCTCCACACCCTCTCTAGCATCTGTTGACTTTCTAATGGTGGCCACTCTGACCTGTGTGATGTGATAACTTATTCTAGTTTTGATTTGCATTTCTCTAATATTTAGTGATGTTGAGTGTCTTTTCATGTGCTTATTGGCTGTATATCTTCTCTGAAGAATGTCTGTTAGGTCCTCTGCCGTTTTTTTGATTGGATGGTATTTTTGTTGTTGTTGTTGCTATTGTGTTATGTAAGTTGTTTGTATCATTTGGAAATTAATTCCTTGTTGATTGCATTGTTTGCAAATATTTTTCCCCAGTCTGTATGTTCTCTTTTCTTTTTGTTGATGATTTCCTTTGTTGTGCAAAAGCTTATGTTTGATTATGTCCCATTTGTTTATTTTTGCTTTTATTTCTATTGCCTTGAAAGACTCATTGTAGTTTACATTTGTTCTTGATATGAGATTTTAGTTGTGATATTAAAAAGTCTTCTCCCTTTATTTAAGCATTTTTGTTGTTTATAAGTAGTTTTGATAAATTCAGGTTAATCATTTTATTCCTTTATGGGTAGAGACTTTTGTTGTGTTTAAAAAATTTGCCTATTACAAAGTCAGGAGGATATCCTCTTGTGTCGTCATCTAGAGGCTTTATTGTTTTACTCGTACAATCTACTTGGATATACATTTTATAAATGGTGTGATTTAGGTGTCATAATTCACTTTTTAATATGAGAATACAATTAATCCAATATCATATAGATGCATATAGAACTTTAATGGTTCCCATACCATTTATTGAAAAAAACCCTCACAATCCTAATCTTTCTCAACTGAGTCATTTTTGCACCTTTGTTGAAAACTAGTTGACCATCTCTGTGTGAGTCTACTTTGGAACTCTCTTCTGTTCCATTGATTCACATATCAATCCTTATGGCAATAATACATTGTTTTGGTTACTGTATACCAGAGTAAGTATTAAAATAAAAATTATCTTCATTTGGTTATACTAGGTCCCATGCATATCCATAAAAATCATGGAAATTTTTATAAAACAAGCCTGCTGAAATTTTGATTGGGAGTAAGTTGGGTCTATCGATCCATTTGTGCTGAGTTGATACTTCAGTATTTAAGAGTCTTCTGATTCAAAACATGTAACTCATTTTTGAAAATGATATTTAAATGGTACTTTATTTTTTATTTTATTTTATTTTTTTTTCAGTGTTATTTTTTTTTTTTATTAGTTGGAGGCTAATTACTTCACAACATTTCAGTGGGTTTTGTCATACATTGATATGAATCAGCCATAGATTTACATGTATTCCCCATCCCGATCCCCCCTCCCACCTCCCTCTCCACCCGATTCCTCTGGGTCTTCCCAGTGCACCAGGCCCGAGCACTTGTCTCATGCATCCCACCTGGGCTGGTGATCTGTTTCACCATAGATAGTATACATGCTGTTCTTTTGAAACATCCCACCCTCACCCTCTCCCACAGAGTTCAAAAGTCTGTTCTGTATTTCTGTGTCTCTTTTTCTGTTTTGCATATAGGGTTAGCGTTACCATCTTTCTAAATTCCATATATATGTGTTAGTATGCTGTAATGTTCTTTATCTTTCTGGCTTACTTCACTCTGTATAATGGGCTCCAGTTTCATCCATCTCATTAGAACTGATTCAAATGAATTCTTTTTAACGGCTGAGTAATATTCCATGGTGTATATGTACCACAGCTTCCTTGTCCATTCATCTGCTGATGGGCATCTAGGTTGCTTCCATGTCCTGGCTATTATAAACAGTGCTGCGATGAACATTGGGGTGCACGTGTCTCTTTCAGATCTGGTTTCCTCAGTGTGTATGCCCAGAAGTGGGATTGCTGGGTCATATGGCAGGTCTATTTCCAGTTTTTTAAGAAATCTCCACACTGTTTTCCATAGTGGCTGTACTAGTTTGCATTCCCACCAACAGTGTAAGAGGGTTCCCTTTTCTCCACACCCTCTCCAGCATTTATTGCTTGTAGACTTTTGGATAGCAGCCATCCTGACTGGCGTGTAATGGTACCTCACTGTGGTTTTGATTTGCATTTCTCTAATAATGAGTGATGTTGAGCATCTTTTCATGTGTTTGTTAGCCATCTGTATGTCTTCTTTGGAGAAATGTCTGTTTAGTTCTTTGGCCCATTTTTTGATTGGGTCATTTATTTTTCTGACATAAATCACAGCAAGATCCTCTATGACCCACCTCCCAGAATATTGGAAATTAAAGCAAAACTAAACAAATGGGACCTAATGAAACTTAAAAGCTTTTGCACTACAAAGGAAACTATAAGTAAGGTGAAAAGACAGCCCTCAGATTGGGAGAAAATAATAGCAAATGAAGAAACAGACAAAGGATTAATCTCAAAAATATACAAGCAACTCCTGAAGCTCAATTCCAGAAAAATTAAATGGTACTTTAAAACATTTTAATTTTAAATATATCTTCAAATTCATCACACTTTTCCCCCTGCCATCTTCAGTATATTTTTAAGTCCATCCAGTGAAATTTTCACTTTAGATATTATACATTTTTATTTCTTTAATTTTTATTTGTTTTTTTAAAATAGTTTTCATTTCTGTGAAAATAGAAATAGAAACAATTTTATTTAATTTCTTTCCAAATTCTAGTTCCCTGCTGAAATTTTGTCTTGCCATTACTTTTCTTGAACGTTTCCTTTAAAGTTAATTTCTGTACCTAACATTTTCAATATGTGGGTCTCCTATAGGTTTGTTTCTATTGTCTGTTTTTTCCTTTTGATTTTTAAAGTAACTGATTTTGTCTACTGATGTCTTGGATAGTTTTTGATCAAATGCTTGGCATCATAAATGAAAAATTAAAAATTTAATTTTTAAAGATTATTCTATCTCTAGCTAGTCCTTGGGCTTCCCGTAGTGGTAAAGAATCTGCCAGCCAATGCAGGAGACACAAGAGATGTGAGTTTGATCCCTGGGTTTGGAGGATCCCCTGGAGAAGGAAATGGCAACCCACTCCTATATTCTTGTCTGGAAAATTTCCATGGACAGAAGAACCTGGTGGTCTACAGTCCAAGGGTCCTGGTGGTCTACAGTACACAAAGAGTCAGACACAACTGAGTGACTGAGCACACACAGCTAGCTGTTCCTCTTGGATGTAGCAACTGAGTTCTCAATTGAAAGTATAGGATATTTAACAGGACATTTCATCTTAGGCAGTCTCAGAGCTCTAATTTTTTTCTCCCTCCCTTCCTCAATTCTCAGTTGGTAAAGAATCCGCCTGCAATGCAGGAGACCTAGGTTTGATTCCTTGGTCAGGAAGATCCGCTGGAGAAGGAATAGGCTACCCACTTCACTGTTCTGGCCTGGAGAATTCCATGGATGTATAGTCCATGGATTCGTAAAGAGTTCTACATGACTGAGCAACTTTCCCTTTCACTTTCACTTCCTCAAGGAGGACAAAATTGTTTGCTTTATATCTCATTCTTTCAGCTGCCATTTTTTTTTTTTTTGGCTTCTCTCTTATTGAGTCACTCTGCTGTTTGGTTTCCTATAATCATATACAAAAAGTTAGCTTCAAGTGGGTTTAAGATCTAAATATTAAGACAAAAATTAAAAACTCACTGAAAATTAAGGGTGTATAGTTGAAAGGCTTTGGATGTTCAACAGGATTTATTAATCATGAAACGATTTTAAAGAAAAGACTGATACATTTTATTGTATCAAAATTAAAGCTTTCTTTTAAAAAAAAATTATTTATTTATTTATCTGCATGGGTCTCAGCCAAAGAATGTTCAAACTACCACACAATTGCACTCATCTCACATGCTAGTAAAGTAATGCTCAAAATTCCCCAAACTTCAACAGGACGTGAACCATGAACTTCCAGATGTTCAATCTGGATTTAGAAAAGGCAGAGGAACCAGAGGTCAAATTGCCAACATCCTTTGGATCATAGAAAAAGCAAGAGAATTCCTGAAAAACATCTACTTCTGCTTCATTGACTATGCTAAAGCCTTTGACTGTGTGGATCACAACAAACTGTGAAAAATTCTTCAAGAGATAGGAATACCAGACCACCTGACCTGTCTCCTGTGAAACCTGTATGCAGGTCAAGAAGCAACAGTTAGAACCGCACATGTGACAATGGACTGGTTCCAAATTGGGAAAGGAGGACGTCAAGGCTGCAAATTATTACCCTGCTTATTTAACTTATAGTCAGAGTACATCATGCAATGGATGAAGCACAAGCCAGAATCAAGATTGCAGGGGAAATATCAATAACCTCAGATACGCAGATGATACCACCATTATGGCAGAAAGTGAAGAGGAACTAAAGAACCTCTTGATGAAGGTGAAAGAAGAGAGTGAAAAAGCTGCTTTAAAACTCAACATTCAAAAAACCACGATTATGGCATCTGGTCCCATCACTTCATGGCAAATCGATGGGGAAGCAAAGGAAACAGTGACGAACTCAGTTTTCTGGGCTCCAAGATCACTGCAGATGGTGACTGCAGCCAGGAAATTAAAAGACACTTGTTTTTTGGAAGAAAAGCTATGATCAACCTAGATAGCATATTAAAAAGCAGAGATATGACTTTGCCAACAAAGGTCCATCTAGTCAAAGCTATGGTTTTTCCAGAAGTCATGTATGGATATGAGAGTTGGATCATAAAGAAGGCTGAGCACTGAAGAATTGATGCTTCTGAACTGTGATGTTGGAGATGACTCTTGAGACTCCTGTGGACTGCAAGGAGATCAAGTCAGTCAATCCTAAAGGAAATCAGTCCTGAATATTCATTGGAAGGACTGATGCTGAAGCTGAAGCTCCAGTACTTTGGCCCCTGATGCAAAGAGCTGACCCTGATGTGAAGAGCTGACTGATTGGAAAAGATCCTGATGTTGGGAAAGATTGAAGGCAAGGAAGAGATGGGGATGACAGAGGAAGAGTTGGTTGGATGGCATCACTGACTCAATGGACATGAGTTTGAGCAAGCTCCAGGGATGGTGAAGGACAAGGAAGCCTGGTGTGTTGCAGTCCATGGGTGGCAAAGAATCAGACTCAACTGAGTGACTGAACAACATAGGTCTTAGTTGCTGCATGCTGGATTTCTCCTTGCAGTGCCTGGGCTTAGCTGCCCTGAAGAATGTGGGAATCTTAGTTCCTCCACCAGGGACCAAACCCAGGTGCCCTGCATTGGAAGATGGATACTTAACCACTGAACCACCAGGGAAGTCTCTGAGAACTTTCTTACATCATAAAATTTTTAAGGAAAATGAGAAGGCAATCTAGGAAAGATATTGGCATAAACACTAGGCATTAATAACAAGAACACATAGGTATAGATTATAGGTTTAGTTGCTAAGTTGTGTCCGACTCTTGCGACCCCATGGACTGTAGCCTGCCATGCTTGTCTGTCCATGGGATTCTCCAGGCGAGAATACTGGAGTGGGTTGCCTTTTCCTTCTCCAGGGGATCTTCTCAACCGAGGAACTGAACCCAGGTCTCCTGAATACAGGCAGATTTTTTACCAATTGAGCTACAAGAACACATAAGGAACTCATAAATCAATAAGCAAAGGAAAAATGAGCATGAAAGATTTTTACAAAAGAATAAGCACCAACAAAAATCAAAGAGATGTTCAATCACACCGATGATAGGGAGATGCAAATAATATTCCATTTTATGCAATTCAATTGGTAAAAATTTAAAAGTCTAATATGCTAGACATTGAAGCAATAGCATTTTATATGTTGCCTGTGGGAATGTAAAATTGATGCAACTATTTCAAAACACAGTTTTGGTATGTCACTTTTGTCAAATGCCAAAGTTCCATATACATGTGTTTCTGGACTCAATTATATTTCTGGTGTTGTTGGTGTGTAAAAATGCAGTTGTCTTTTAAAGATTGATACTTCTTGAGATATTATCTTTGAAATGAAATATTTGGACAGTAATTTTAAAAAGAGGGAAACATTTGAGCCATGCAAACACATGTGGTCTGTTTCTTTGGTATCCTTACGATGGTAACATTATGGTACTTTATTTGGCTTATGTTAGAAGCAAATTTTACAAAAGTGACCCAGTATATGGCGTGCTATTCATACATAAAATTGTAAAGAACAAAGAGCTGTTTTGATAGAGAAATACATACTTTATATTAATAAACATTTAGGAAAATAGCTCTTCTCAGGGGGCTTCCCTGGTGGCTCAGTGGGTAAAGAGTCCACCTGCAATGCAGGTGCCACAGGCAGATGTGGGTTCGATCCCTGGGTCAGGAAGATCCCCTGGAGGAGAACATGGCAACCCACTCCATTATTCTTGCCTGGAGAATCCCATGGGCAGAGTAGCCTGGTGTGCTACAGTTCATAGGATTGCATAGAGTTGGACATGACTGGTGACTGAGTGTGCATGCACACAAGCTGTTCTCAGATATCTAATTCTAAACATGCTGCTTTTTCTAATATGAAGAAAGGTATGTATGGTGATAAATGGTCTATTGTAGTGACTGGGATAATTATACTTTGAAGTTTTGTTAATGTCATGAAATATCATAATAAGTTCTTGAGATAAACAATAAAGATATTGATTGTGCTGTTTGGACAAGAAGATAACTAATGATCTGGGTTTAACAAAAGTCTTAAAGATATGTCAGTCAAATCAGAGGCTTTTCCCTTAGAATATTTAAAAATAATATTTAGTGTTCTCATGGAAGCATTAACTACTTTATCTTAATAATTACACATTTTTAAGTATAAAAGAGGTGCCTCCTTAATGTGTAAAGGGATAATTTGAGATCTCAAGAGTGTTCAGAGAAACTTTAAGATTTAACTGTTTTGTATATTGCCAGACAAACCAAGGTGCCTACAGAAGTGGTGTACAACACCTATCAAATCTCCATATACTTTGGTTTAACTTATCTGGAGCTGAAAGTTGTTGTTTAACACCAGTAGTCTTGGCAGTTAAGCCTACCAAAGCCTGCAGTTGGAAACATGTATCATGGCCTTCTTATTCACATATGTCAAATAGGAGAGGACTTGTACATATGTTGGAATCCTGCCACTGCTAAAATATTTCCCCATCTATTTTTAACTGTGGGCCTCCACCAAGGCCACCATGAGCCAATAAATGAGGAGCTTTTTAATCCATCAGGGGCCCTCTCATTAATATGTAGCTCTTCTCAAATATTGGGCTATGGTATTTTATACTAAAAGAAATGCTACGCTGTCTAGTCTACCAGTGCAGGAGCCTCCCAACTAATGGCATGTTTGTAAAGCTTAGGCCCGCAGCCGCTGACAGCTTGCCCCACTTTGCTGGCTCATGAGTAGTTCTAGCAGGATATATGATGTGACTTGTACCTAGGGGACTCTCTCCCTCCCCAGTGAGAAGCAAACAGGTAAAATGTATACATTCTTCTTGTGCATAATATATGTTTTCAGGGTATTTAAAAAACTCTTCCTCTTTCTGCATTTCCATAGTTCTTTATCATCATGATTTGCAAGACCCTCGGTTTACATTTTTTTCCCCAAGCAGGAATTAGGAATGAAACTTACTATCATCCATATTCGTCAGAGAAGACAATTACTCCTGGAAATGATTATTCCTGGAAGATGGTATCTTAGAAGTGTAATTGGTCTTCCTATCAGAATACTTGAGTACTTACTCAAACAACAAATGCCATTATAGAATTTCCAATATTGAACCGTTAAAATGTTACCTATTGCCTTCCTGGTCATTCAGTGCTTTTTTTTTTTGGTATAAGAAAATAAATTATTTCCCAGGGAAAGTAGAGATTTAAGAAATTTATTAGTGTCCATTTTGGGTCACCTGAGTTGAAAAATCTTATCTCTTGAAACTCATATGTATGGGACATTTTTAAACAAAAGAAAATAGCAGTTCATTTTTAGTTAACCATCCCTAAGTAATAGGTTAGCTCCATTCACTCTGCTCAACAGCATTGCAGTTAGGACTTAGATAAAATGTGTGGTGTTTACCACCACTTACTCACAGCCTATATATGGTTTCAAAGGCAACAGCTGCTGCCTTGTTATTTCCATCTATTGCTATGTTTATGTTGTGTGTATTTAACTGTTATTATATCTCAAGAGTATTCTTAGATGAGCATATAGTCACAAATACAATAATCTTTTCAACCAAGTATAGTGTGTTTTAGAAGTTGCTGTTTATTCTTCATTAGAAAGGGGATGATGAACTCTTGTTCAAACACATTTTAGCATGCATGCATGGTGTCTTGTAATTGGCAGAATGTTTATGGAAACACTTCCATTGAAGACTGATGAGCTAATTAGCCACATTGCTTGTAAACTACTAATTGCTGGAAAACACTCAACATGGAATCCCTTAGTGTTCACTTGAAAAATCTGCAGCAGACTTTTTTTAATGGAAGTATAGTTGATTTACAATACTCTGTTAGTTTCAGGTATATAGCAAAGCAATTCAGTTATATATATTTTTTCAGATTATATTCCATTATAGGTTATTATAAGAAATTGAATATAATCCCATGTCTATACAGTAAATCTTTTTTGTTTATCTGTTTTATGTATAGTAGTTTGTATCTGTTAATCCCAGCAGCAGGCTTTTCTTATAGTGCATTTGATATTCTCAGCAAACTCGTCAGTGTTGCCCATCTTGAACTGCTCTGTAGGGAGTTGTGTATGCATGCTCAGTTGTTAAATCACATCCAGCTCCTTGCAACCACATGAACTGTAGCCTGCCAGGTTCCTCTGTCCATGGAATTTTCCCAGCAAGAATACTGTGGTGGATTGTCATTTCCTTCTCCAGGGAATATTCCCAACCCAATCCAGGGATGGAACCCATGTCTCCTGCATTGGCAGGTGGGTTCTTTACCACTGAGCCACCAGGGAAGACTGTGCAGGTAGTTGGGGAGTACTTTATGTGTGTGTGCAGCATCTCAATTTCAATCAATCGATATGCTGGATCTATGGCATGTACACAGACTGCTATGAGAAGTAACAGCCATGTCAGTTTTGAAAGTAAGAGAAATTCTGTAACTCATATACCCTTTCAGTTCAGTTTAGTTGCTCAGACGTGTCTGACTCTTTGTGACCCCATGAACTGCAGCATGCCAGGCCTCCCTGTCCATCACCAACTCCCAGAGTTTACCCAAACTCATGTCCATTGAGTCAGTGATGCCATCCAACCATCTCATCCTCTGTTGTCCCCTTCTCCTCCTGCCTTCAGTCTTTCCCAACATCAGGGTCTTTTCAAATGAGCCAGCCCTTTGCATCAGGTGGCCAAAATATTGGAGTTTCAGCTTCAACATCAGCCCTTTCAATGAACACCCGGGACTGATTTCCTTTAGGATGGACTGGTTGGATTTCCTTGCAGTCCAAGGGACTCTCAAGGGTCTTCTCCAACACCACAGTTCAAAAGCATCAATTCTTTGGTGCTCAGCTTTCTTTATAGTCCAACTCTCACATCCATACATGTCCACTGGAAAAACCATAGCCTTGACTAGATGGACCTTTGTTGGCAAAGTAATGTCTCTGCTTTTTAATATGCTATCTAGGTTGGTCATAACTTTCCTTCCACGGAGTGAGTGTCTTTTAATTTCATGGCTGCAATCACCATCTGCAGTGATTTTGGAGCCCAGAAAAATAAAGTCAGCCACTGTTTCCCCATCTATTTGCCATGAAGTGATGGGACTGGATGCCATGATCTTAGTTTTCTGAATGTTGAGCTTTAAGCCAACTTTTTCACTCTCCTCTTTCACTTTCATTAATAGGCTCTTTAGCTCTTCTTCACTTTCTGCCATAAGGGTGGTGTCATCTGCATTCTGAGGTTATTGATATTTCTCCCGGCAATCTTGATTCCAGCTTGTGCTTCTTCCAGCCCAGCATTTCTCATGATGTACTCTGCGTTTAAGTTAAATAAGCAGGGTGACAATATACAGCCTTGACATACCCCTTTTCCTATTTGGAACCAGTCTGTTGTTCCATGTCCAGTTCTAACTGTTGCTTCCTGACCTGCCTAGAGGTTTCTCAAGAGACAGGTCAGATGGTCTGGTATGCCCATCTCTTTCAGAATTTTCCAGTTTATTGTGATCCACACAAAGGCTTTGGCATAGTCAATAAAGCAGAAATAGATGTTTCTATTTCTATATAACATATACCCTTTACTTTGATATATAATTCAAAGACAGGAACAAAGACTTAATGCACATTAACAGTGATTTGTAATTAAGGAGTCCTAGAAACTAAAATATGGTCTGAAACTTCAGCTGATAGAGTCTGAATTTAAAGGCATGATACGTATATTAGCATGGCTTTGCTAGTGTGGCACTTTGCTAGAGGGATGGTACCATGCTGTAGTTATTTCATAAATGTGTGTAAAGGTAACAGAGTATGTAATGCTGACAAATGATCTAAAGTTTATACTCTTGGAAGACAGGTCTGAACATTATTGTTTTGTTGCATATTCTAGTGTTTAAGTGTGCATTAAACTGTCAGAAGTTTCTCAGGGTTAGAAATAAGAATCTAAGAGTTTTTGACTCTTCTCATCTCTTACTTCAGTTTCAAAGGAAGTGGTATCCCTTTTTAGACATTAAAACTAATCTTTCCAATCATTACTTGACTCATAGCTCATCTCATCTCTTCTCTTCTCTTGAGACACTTTAATTCTACAATTATCTTTTTTTCCCTCTAGGCTATACATTCTTATTTCTTTTCATTTGTTCTTTCTTCACACATATTAGTTTGCCCCTGCCTGATGATTGGCAAATATTCAATAAAAAGTACATATCTCTTTAGTCTAATTTCTTCTTAACTCCATAGGCTAATTTAGCTTATCTATTTTTTCTGCTCTGACCTAATTATTGTTTAATCCAATTACTTTGCACAGTTTTTTAATTCTCTTCAACTGCTCTGCTGCATTTGGCATTTAGTTTTTTCACCTTGAAACTTTATTCTCTTTTCTTTTAGGACATTATACACTAAATTGTCATAATACTTCTCCATAACCTTCTTATCTTTACTTGTGAATGCCTTCCTCTTGTCTACTATGATTTTTCTTAAGCCTTAGTCTTGGTCCTCTTTGTTCTCTCTTCTCTCCATTTTTTGGGAAGCATTTTCATTCTCATGACTTAATTATAACTGCTTTTTTGGTGAATTTCAGTTATCATATAAAACTTCACTACCAAATTCGGAGTGTTTTTCAATTATGTTTCTGTGTTAACACATCGATAGTCTTACTCAACTTATTCCCACAAATTAACGGTCATTCTTGGGAATGTGTGATGCTCCACGCACTGGTTGAAACTATTCCCTTCTCCTTCAGTGAGAAATGATACACAATGTGGTCAACACCGCTGCTCTAACCATTTACTTTCTGGCTTTTTTTTTTTTTTTATATGGTACCTTACAGGCCTGGCGTGCTGCAATTCATGGGGTCGCAAAGAGTCGGACACGACTGAGTGGCTGAACTGAACTGAACTGAACTGAACACTTATTCTGTATAAATCCTTTACAAACTTTTATTTCTCTAACACCATCTGACTTGAATTCTCAGCGCCTTTGGCACAACTAATTATTTGCTTCTTTCTTAAACACCCTGTTTCCTTGAATAATGGAGCACCCCACAGTCCTGATTCTCCCTTTTTATCTCTTTGACTACTTCCTCTCAATTTCCTTTTTGGTTCATCTTTTCTAAAATGGTCAGCAAATGCTGGAACTCCTCAAAGCCTGATCATTGTATAGGATGCATGGAAAACAAAATGGGAAATCAACTTGTGATGACAGATTTGGAATAGATTTTGGAGCTCCTTTAAGCAAAGTAAGGGTGCAGAGGTATCAAAGGAAATTTTTGAGTTAGACAGTGGCAGGACTCTATGTGTGCTTTAGAGAGATTTATTTGGCATTAATATATAGAAAACAGATTACATCTCCCTAGTACCTAAAAATAACTGTAATACTATCAATATTTATATGACCTGGTGAGATAGCACATGTAAAGTGTTGATCACATTACTGGACATTGATATTAATCCTGACTATAACCCTGTGAAGTAGCTAATACTGTTATCTCTATGTATAGTTGAGGAGACTTTAGAAACAAAAAATGACTTGCCTAGGGTCACCCAGCTAGTTGTCAGAGTTTGGACTACATTTCATCACGCTATACTAAAGAAATATTTGCTGACAGTTTTGTAGCTGTACATATGTATTTCCCTTTATTTTGCAGTTGTTTAATATATTTTAGTCTTATTTCTCCAAGTATCTTTGAAATTGCTTGACAATAATGCTCTAATACAGCCTCAAACTGCTCCTTGTAAAACTAGTGTTCATGGGGATATTAAGAGTGCTTCTGTGAGAAAAACAGTTTTATAAAATTATAGAACTTTGGATTAAAATTTTAAGGCAGAATTCTTTATCAGGGGATATCTCAGTCAGTGCTTTAAAAAATGCTAAGTTGTATCACAAATCTTCAAGAGAGAAAGAGATTTAGTCTCTATAGATTAGTTGGATTCCCTTAAAGCAGAATCTGATATGGGAGTCCTTATGCAGGTGATTTACTGAAGGAGTTGTCTCGAGTTCAGCCTATGAGAGGGTGAAGGAAGCAGAAGGGGGAAGGAAGAAGCTGAGCCAAGCTGAGCTAAAACTGTGCCGTATAGTTTGACAAATACTAGCAACATGTGGCTACTGACCACTTGAAATGCAGGTAGTGTGAGACAGGATATAAGTTTTTAATTTTATTTAATTATAATTTAAACTTTAAAAACTGATACTTGATGCTGATACTTTTTAAAAACAGTTTTATGAAATCTAAATATGGATAAACTATTTCTTTTTTTATCTTTTAAAACTTTTATTTTCATAATTACCTGATGTGATATAAAAAACAAAGCACAATCCAGAATTATTGCACTAACTTTGATCTAGGATTCAAAAATGTCTGAAGAAAAGAATAATTCATTGGATTGAGTGATTAAAGATCAGCTATTTCTTGTAAATCAAAATAACAATGAGGTACCACCTCACACCAGTTAGAAAGGCCATCATTATAAAGTCTACAAATAATAAATGTTCGAGAGGGTATAGAGAAAAGAGAACCCTCTTACACTGTTGGTGGAGCCATTATGGAAGAGGAGTATGGAGGTTCTTAAAAAAACTAAAAATAAAGTTGCTATGTGATCCAGCAATCCCACTCCAGAGAATACATCCAGAGAAAACTCGAATTAAAAGATACATGCACCTCAATGTTCATAGCAGCACTATATTCAATAGCCAAGACACAGAAGCAACCTAACCATCCCTCAACAGATGAACAGATAAAGAAGATGTGGTATATACATACAATGAAATGTTCCTCAGTCTTTAAAAGAATGAAATAATGGCATTTTCAGCAACATGGGTGGACTTGGAGGTTATCATAAGTGAAGTGAGTCAGAAAGAGAAAGACAAATACCATATGATATCACTTATATGTGGAATCTAAAATATGACATCAATGAACATATCTACGAAACAGAAACAGACTTGCAGACATAGGGAACAGACTTGCAGTTGCCAAGGGTGGGTGGAGGGGAGGACTGGAAGTTTGGGATTAGCAAATCCAAATTAATGTATATAGGATAGATAAACAACAAGGCCCTACTGCATAGCAAGGGAACTCTATTTAATATCCTGTGACAAACCATAATGGAGAAGAATCTGAAATAGAATGTATATATCTATAATTGAGCTGCTTTGCTGTACAGCTGAAATTAACACAACATTGTAAATCAACTATACTTCAAAAAATTTAAAAGAAGATCAACTATTTTTGATGAAAATCTAACATCTGAATTGAGATATTTGTAAGTGTAAAATACATGATGAAAAACTGTAAAATATTTCATTAATAATTTTTATTATTGGAAAAGACCCTGGTGTTGGAAAAGATTGAGGGCAGGAGGCAAAAGGGGCAACGGAGGATGAGATGGTTGGGTGGGTGGCATCATCAACTCAGTGGACATGAATTTGAGCGGATTCCGGGAGATAGTAAAGGACAGGGAAACCTGGTGTGCTGTAGGCCACGGGGTTGCAAAGTTGACTGAGTGACTGAATAACAACAACAAATAATTTTTATATTTATTGGATGTTGAGATGATATACTTTGAATATATTGGTAAATAATATATCATTTAGAAACTCACTGTATGTATTTTTACATGAAATTTAAAAAAATTTTTTTACCTGGACTTGCCTGGTGGTCCAGCGGTTAAGACTTCACTTTCCAGCGCAGCGGGTGCAGGTTCAATCCCTGGTTGGGAAGCTGAGATCCCACATACCTAGTGGCCAACAAACCAATACATAAAACAGAAGCGCTATTGTAGCAAATTCAATAAAAACTGTAAAAATGATCTACATTAAAAAATCTTAAAAAATGAAAAATATTTACCTATATACTTAAAAAATGTTTCTTAATGTTAATATTTTTAAAATGTAGCTACCAAAATGTTTTAAATTGCATATGTGGCTCACATTAGTTTTGTATCGGACAGTGCAGAGCTCAAGTCTGTCTCTGCCTGATGCCACCGGGAACTTTGGACAGTGAGTGACCCTGGGGCTGTCTCCCTGGAGTCAGGGAGCCAAACTTTTATGTCACAGACTCAGTCAGTCACTGGCTAGTGGCCACTCTTATGTTTCTTACCCATCTCAAGGCATAACTTGCAGGCATAATATAGTTTTGAATATTTGGGAGACTCTTTCACAAACTTGACCACAGATCTGCTATGTGCCATACTGGATTTGATTAAAGACCACTATATAGTTAACAAGTCTTAAAGGATGGAAATCACCAAACTCCAGTGGTTTTCCTGTGTAATATTGTTACTTAGCTGTCTGTCTTTCTTGGGCATTTAAACATGAAACTCATTACACAGAAACGGCAATATTTTGCATAGCTGTATTGATGCTTGTTTCTGAGTTACCTAAGTGCTAGACAATTATCAGTAGTTTTGATTTCTGTTTAAAGAGACTTCTGGTTTATATGTCCCAAGGAGAATATTATAATGAAAAGCTATACTACTCTCTCATGCCTTTTGGATCAATGTATTTATCATAAAGTCATTCGGAGCTGGTGTACAGACAGTGATGGGATTGGGATATAATCAGTTCATTGATGTTCAAGAAAAAAGACAAAGCCCAGAAAAAAAAATTCTCAGAGCCAGAGATAATAGTTCTTTGTCTCTTATCCCAGTTTGTAAGAATACAATCTGGACAGAAAAGGAAGCAAGTTTAAGCAATGCCTGGAGAAGGGCAGCTGATAAGGCTTGGAGCACATGAAAGAGACAGCATTCCATAGTTTCTGTCTTTTCTCTTCATCCTCTTGAGATCAGACTATGAGATGGAGAACAGGTTCAATCCTCTATCTCACATAAAGTGACAGAATTGGATAAATACTCTCTGGAATACTTCAGGATTCTTAAAAATCATTTCAGAAACATTTGTTAAAAATTGCAAGAAGAATAAAACATTGGCATGTGAAATGAAGAGAGAATGTTAGTTTATGGAGTAAAGAAAGTCAAGTGTTAGGTAAATTCTAATGGCAGTTTTTTTTTTTTTCTTTTTTGCTGGCTACTTAATCTATCTGTTGCTATTGTTATTCAGTTGCTAAATTGTGTCCAACTCTGCAACCCCATGGACTGCAGCATGCCAGGGTTCTCTATCCTTTCTGTCTCCTGGAGTTTGCTCAAACTCATGTCCATTGAGTCAGAGCTGCTATTCAACCCTCTTAATATATTAGCTGAACTAAATATACATTGCACTTTGTATAAAAAACTTAGTATTTTATTTTTAAAAAGTTCTGATCTCTGATTTCAAAGAACTTAATGTAGTGGAACCTTGAGTAACTGATCCAGGGACACAGAAGACTGACTTCCTTGCCTCAAGGGGTGACCATTCTGGTGCCACTCATTCTCCAGAGTTCCTTGTGGGATTAGGCAGAGAAAAACTTTAGCTCAGAACAGTCCAATAGAAAACTAATGTGAACCACTATACACACTTTAAAATATTTTGGTAACCACATTTTAAAGGAAAATTTTAGGAAATAAAATGAGAGTAATTGTAGAGATGAATAAGTTCAAGATGTTGCAGTACCTCTAAATATGAAAGGGTTAAGAGAGCACATTATAGTGGCAGTAGAATGATCGTTAGTGGAGACACATAATTGATAATTGTTTCAGAAGTTGAACTTCGATTCAGATCTAAAAAATTTTTGGAGAAAAATATGCACATTATGAAGCATCAAATAATGCAGAAAAATTTATGGTGAAGAGCAACAACCTCCTGTCCTACCCCTTGCTACTTTCAGTTCCACACCCTAGAGAAAATCTCTACCTCTAGTCCCATATGCTGGAGGAAGGCTTTTAGATTTTAGATCTTCTGGTGGCCACTACATAACTAAGTTATATACTTACAACTTTTTTTCCTTTACTTATCAACTTAAGTCATTATCCATTCACTTCCTTTTATGAAATATAAAAATTCTGATCATCTATACTACCTCTTTAACTTCACTTTCTTAGGACTGCTTGATTTAGTTGTACTGCTGTTCTCCTCTTTCATCTTTATCCTGATTTTCTTTTGTGTATGATAAGAATGACAGCATCCATTCCATTCTGTCTCTCTTTACTTTTACATTCCACCTTTCACTTTCTTTTTGCCACTTCTCATTTTACTCTTACATTGTTAAGAAGTTAAGATTTTAATTCTGATATTCAGCCATAATGAAACATCTGCATTTGTCCATTGGATGATAGTAAAAGTTGAAAACCAGTGTACATTTTATTTACTGCATGATGAAGTATTGAACGGTATGCTAAAATTATTTCTCCTTCTCTAAGGGTCAAATATCACAACCCCTGGGCCAATCAAAAGAGGAATCATTCCAGGATCAAGGTCAAATGGATTTTATTTTCAATGCCTTAAAATTATGCTACCATTTGGTCTAGTTCTCATTTCCATTATGTGTATATATGGTTTTCTAAGGAGATTTTGAATCTCTACACATTTAAAAGTTTAGTGTCTCTTTCAATCCTAGTAGTTGTTTCATGGAATCCTCCTTTGTTTTTTTCCCACAGAGACATCTCTTCTGAAACATTGTGGTTTTTTTTTTTTTTTTTTTTTCAGTAATATATCTACATGATTATCATCTCCAGACCCTTCTGGGCTAGGCACACCATGTCTTTTATCCCACATACTTCTCTTTCTGGCATTCTCTCTCTTTCTTGCTACAAAACAGCTGTAAACCTCTCTCTGCATGTCAGAATAAGTGGGGCTTTACTCTGGAATTCAATAACACACTAGATGGTTCAGTTCTCCCCAGATGACTTTCCTCAATTTCTTCAGATAAAAAAGCTCCCTTTTTATTATTTAGATGTAACTGTTGAGGTGCATGTTGTTTTGCAAACAGCAATAGAGAAAAGGCAGTGAGCACAGCATATATGTCATATATCAGGAATTCAGTTAATCACCCCAGTTTTCAGACCACTGCTTATTTCTGCCCTATATCGAACCTCTAAGTTAGAGCCTGTTTGGATTCTAACAGGCAGATGACTCCCGTATTCTCTGAAGATTCATCATGGTATATTCTGACTGTAGGTTTCTCTTCTTGTTTCATCTGTCAAGTCCTTCTATAATCTCTCCAACTGCCAGAAGGCACCCAGCTGTTGTTGACTCTTCTTAACAGTCTTATGTTTTCCTTCCTTTTTGTACTTTTAAGTTTCCATCTTGTTGAAACCAGGAAAAAGACCTGGTTATTTAAGAGTGCTTACGGCACTAACTTGAAAGAGCTAATGGTCCCGATAGACCTCCCAGGTGAGGTAATGGTCTGAGCCAAGGTAATTTAATAGGGTTAACAGGAATATGGTAAATAATTTACCTGAAACAGAGAATTAATTAAGTGAAACTAAATAATTTAGGGTTAGCTGATTCAGAGCTGAACTCACCTTAAGACAGAAAAGATTGCTTTAATATCTTAGTGATCAGGAAACAACTATACATTTTTAAACAGTTGAGTATTGTTATGAATAAAGTTTAGCAGGCTATGTTTAATTACTAAAAAGTGTGAAACTTCTGAAAGTCATTTTCTGGGCAGGTTTCTCAGAAAAATAAACAGTTCTTTAACATTTTTTGTTTAATTTTTTTTTTTAATTTTTTTTATTAGTTGGAGGCTAATTACTTCACAACATTTCAGTGGGTTTTGTCATACATTGATATGAATCAGCCATAGATTTACACTTATTCCCCATCCCGATCCCCCCTCCCACCTCCCTCTCCACCCGATTCCTCTGGGTCTTCCCAGTGCACCAGGCCCGAGCACTTGTCTCATGCATCCCACCTGGGCTGGTGATCTGTTTCACCATAGATAGTATACATGCTGTTCTTTTGAAACATCCCACCCTCACCTTCTCCCACAGAGTTCAAAAGTCTGTTCTGTATTTCTGTGTCTCTTTTTCTGTTTTGCATATAGGGTTATCGTTACCATCTTTCTAAATTCCATATATATGTGTTAGTATGCTGTAATGTTCTTTATCTTTCTGGCTTACTTCACTCTGTATAAGGGCTCCAGTTTCATCCATCTCATTAGGACTGGTTCAAATGAATTCTTTTTGACGGCTGAGTAAAATTCCATGGTGTATATGTACCACAGCTTCCTTATCCATTCATCTGCTGATGGGCATCTAGGTTGCTTCCATGTCCTGGCTATTATAAACAGTGCTGCGATGAACATTGGGGTGCATGTGTCTCTTTCAGATCTGGTTTCCTCAGTGTGTATGCCCAGAAGTGGTATTGCTGGGTCATATGGCAGTTCTATTTCCAGTTTTTTAAGGAATCTCCACACTGTTTTCCATAGTGGCTGTACTAGTTTGCATTCCCACCAACAGTGTAAGAGGGTTCCCTTTTCTCCACAGCCTCTCCAGCATTTATTGCTTGTAGACTTTTGGATAGCAGCCATCCTGACTGGTGTGTAATGGTACCTCACTGTGGTTTTGATTTGCATTTCTCTAATAATGAGTGATGTTGAGCACCTTTTCATGTGTTTGTTAGCCATCTGTATGTCTTCTTAGGAGAAATGTCTGTTTAGTTCTCTGGCCCATTTTTTGATTGGGTCATTTATTTTTCTGGAATTGAGCTGCAGGAGTTGCTTGTATATTTTTGAGATTAATCCTTTGTCTGTTTCTTCATTTGCTATTATTTTCTCCCAATCTGACGGCTGTCTTTTCACCTTACTTATAGTTTCTTTTGTAGTGCAAAAGCTTTTAAGTTTCATTAGATCCCATTTGTTTAGTTTTGCTTTTATTTCCAATATTCTGGGAGGTGGGTCATAGAGGATCTTGCTGTGATTTATGTCGGAGACTGTTTTGCCTATGTTCTCCTCTAGGAGTTTTATAGTTTCTGGTCTTACATTTAGATCTTTAATCCATTTTGAGTTTATTTTTGTGTATGGTGTTAGAAAGTGTTCTAGTTTCATTCTTTTGCAGGTGGTTGACCAGTTTTCCCAGCACCACTTGTTAAAGAGGTTGTCTTTTTTCCATTGTATATCCTTGCCTCCTTTGTCAAAGATAAGGTGTCCATAGGTTCGTGGATTTATCTCTGGGCTTTCTATTCTGTTCCATTGGTCTATATTTCTGTCTTTGTGCCAGTACCACACTGTCTTGATGACTGTGGCTTTGTAGTAGAGTCTGAAGTCAGGCAGGTTGATTCCTCCAGTTCCATTCTTCTTTCTCAAGATTACTTTGGCTATTCGAGGTTTTTTGTATTTCCATACAAATTGTGAAATTCTTTGGTCTAGTTCTGTGAAAAATACCGTTGGTAGCTTGATAGGGATTGCATTGAATCTATAGATTGCTTTGGGTAGAAAAGCCATTTTGACAATATTGATTCTTCCAATCCATGAACACGGTATGTTTCTCCATCTGTTTGTGTCCTCTTTGATTTCTTTCATCAGTGTTTTATAGTTTTCTATGTATAGGCCTTTTGTTTCTCTAGGTAGATATACTCCTAAGTATTTTATTCTTTTTGTTGCAATGGTGAATGGTATTGTTTCCTTAATTTCTCTTTCTGTTTTTTTCATTGTTAGTATATAGGAATGCAAGGGATTTCTGTGTGTTAATTTTATATCCTGCAACTTTACTATATTCATTGATTAGTTCTAGTAATTTTCTGGTAGAGTCTTTAGGGTTTTCTATATAGAGGATCATGTCATCTGCAAACAGTGAGAGTTTCACTTCTTCTTTTCCTATCTGGATTCCTTTTACTTCTTTTTCTGCTCTGATTGCTGTGGCCAAAACTTCCAACACTATGTTGAACAGTAGTGGTGAGAGTGGGCACCCTTGTCTTGTTCCTGATTTCAGGGGAAATGCTTTCAATTTTTCACCATTGAGGGTGATGCTTGCTGTGGGTTTGTCATATATAGCTTTTATTATGTTGAGGTATGTTCCTTCTATTCCTGCTTTTTGGAGAGTTTTAATCATAAATGAGTGTTGAATTTTGTCAAAGGCTTTCTCTGCATCTATTGAGATAATCATATGGTTTTTATCTTTCAATTTGTTAATGTGGTGTATTACGTTGATTGATTTGCGGATATTGAAGAATCCTTGCATTCCTGGGATAAAGCCCACTTGGTCGTGGTGTATGATTTTTTTAATATGTTGTTGGATTCTGTTTGCTAGAATTTTGTTAAGGATTTTTGCATCTATGTTCATCAGTGATATTGGCCTGTAGTTTTCTTTTTTTGTGGCATCTTTGTCAGGTTTTGGAATTAGGGTGATGGTGGCCTCATAGAATGAGTTTGGAAGTTTACCTTCTTCTGCAATTTTCTGGAAGAGTTTGAGTAAGGTAGGTGTTAGCTCTTCTCTAAATTTTTGGTAGAATTCAGCTGTGAAGCCATCTGGTCCTGGGCTTTTGTTTGCTGGAAGATTTTTGATTACACTTTCGATTTCCTTGCCTGTGATGGGTCTGTTAAGATCTTCTATTTCTTCCTGGTTCAGTTTTGGAAAGTTATACTTTTCTAAGAATTTGTCCATTTCATCCAAGTTGTCCATTTTATTGGCATAGAGCTGCTGGTAGTAGTCTCTTATGATCCTTTGTATTTCAGTGTTGTCTGTTGTGATCTCTCCATTTTCATTTCTAATTTTGTTAATTTGGTTCTTCTCTGTTTCTTAATGAGTCTTGCTAATGGTTTGTCAATTTTGTTTATTTTTTCAAAAAACCAGCTTTTAGCTTTGTTGATTTTTGCTATGGTCTCTTTAGTTTCTATTGCATTTATTTCTGCCTTAATTTTTAAGATTTCTTTCCTTCTGCTAACCCTGGGGTTCTTCATTTCTTCCTTCTCTAATTGCTTTAGGTGTAGAGTTAGGTTATTTATTTGGCTTTTTTCTTGTTTCTTGATGTAAGCCTGTAATGCTATGAACCTTCCCCTTAGCACTGCTTTTACAGTGTCCCATAGGTTTTGGGTTGTTGTGTTTTCATTTTCATTCATTTCTATACATTTTTTGATTTCTTTTTTGATTTCTTCTATGATTTGTTGGTTATTCAGAAGCGTGTTATTTAGCCTCCAGGTGTTTGAATTTTTAACAATTTTTTTCCTGTAATTGAGATCTAATCTTACTGCACTGTGGTCAGAAAAGATGACTGGAATGATTTCAATTTTTTTGAATTTTCCAAGACTAGATTTATGGCCCAGGATGTGATCTATTCTGGAGAAGGTTCCGTGTGCACTTGAGAAAAAGGTGAAGTTGCTTGTTTTGGGGTGAAATGTCCTATAGATATCAATTAGGTCTAGCTGGTCCATTGTGTCATTTAAAGTTTGTGTTTCCTTGTTAATTTTCTGTGTAGTTGATCTATCCATAGTTGTGAGTGGGGTATTAAAGTCTCCCACTATTATTGTGTTACTATTAATTTCCTCTTTCATACTCGTTAGTGTTTGCCGTACATATTGCGGTGCTCCTATGTTGGGTGCATATATATTTATAATTGTTATATCTTCTTCTTGGATTGATCCTTTGATCATTATGTAGTGTCCTTCTTTGTCTCTTTTCACAGCTTTTATTTGAAAGTCTATTTTATCTGATATGAGTATTGCGACTCCTGCTTTCTTTTGGTCTCCATTTGCATGAAATATTTTTTTCCAGCCCTTCACTTTTAGTCTGTATGTGTCTCTTGTTTTGAGGTGGGTCTCTTGTAGACAGCATATATGGGGGTCTTGTTTTTGTATCCATTCAGCCAATCTTTGTCTTTTGGTTGGGGCATTCAACCCATTTACATTTAAGGTAATTATTGATAGGTGTGGTCCCGTTGCCATTTACTTTGTTGTTTTGGGTTCACGTTTATACAACCTTTCTGCATTTCCTGTCTAGAGAAGATCCTTTAGCATTTGTTGAAGAGCTGGTTTGGTGGTGCTGAATTCTCTCAGCTTTTGCTTATCTGTAAAGCTTTTGAGTTCTCCTTCATATCTGAATGAGATCCTTGCTGGGTACAGTAATCTAGGTTGTAGGTTATTCTCTTTCATTACTTTCAGGACGTCCTGCCATTCCCTTCTGGCCTGGAGGGTTTCTATTGATAGGTCAGCTGTTATCCTTATGGGAATCCCTTTGTGTGTTATTTGTTGTTTTTCCCTTGCTGCTTTTAATATTTGTTCTTTGTGTTTGATCTTTGTTAGTTTGATTAATATGTGTCTTGGGGTGTTTTGCCTTGGGTTTATCCTGTTTGGGACTCTCTGGGTTTCTTGGACTTGAGTGGCTATTTCCTTCCCCATTTTAGGGAAGTTTTCAGCTATTATCTCCTCGAGTATTTTCTCATGGCCTTTCTTTTTGTCTTCTTCTTCTGGAACTCCTATGATTCGAATGTTGGGGCGTTTCACAGTGTCCCAGAGGTCCCTGAGGTTGTCCTCATTTCTTTTGATCCTTTTTTCTTTTTTCCTCTCTGCTTCATTTATTTCCACCATTTTATCTTCTACCTCACTTATCCTCTCTTCTGCCTCCGTTATTCTACTCTTGGTTCCCTCCAAAGTGTTTTTGATCTCATTCATTGCATTGTTCATTTTTAATTGACTCTTTTTTATTTCTTCTAGGTCTTTATTAAACATTTCTTGTATCTTTTCAATCTTTGTCTCCAGGCTATTTATCTGTAACTCCATTTTGTTTTCAAGATTTTGGATCATTTTTATTATCATTATTCTAAATTCTTTTTCAGGTAGATTCCCTATCTCCTCCTCTTTTGTTTGACTTGGTGGGCATTTTTCATGTTCCTTTACCTGTTGGGTATTTCTTTGCCTTTTCATCTTGTTTAGATTGCTGTGTCTGGAGTGGACTTTCTGTATTCTGGAGGTCTGTGGTTCCTTTTTATTGTGGAGGATTTACCCAGTGGGTGGGGTTAGACGATTGGCTTGTCAAGGTTTCCCGGTTAGGGAAGCTTGCGTCAGTGTACTGGTGCGTGGAACTTGATTTCTTCTTTTTGGAGAGCAATGGAGTGCCCAGTAATGAGTTTTGAGATGGGTCTATGTGTTAGGTGTCACCTTGGGCAGCCTGTATGTTGACATTCGGGGCTATGTTCCTGTGTTGCTGGAGAATTTGCGTGGTATGACTTGCTCTAAAACTTACTGGCTCTTGGGTGGTGGTTGGTTTCAGTGTAGGTATGGAGGCTTTTGGACGGTCACTTATTGCTTAAAGTTCCATGTAGTCAGGAGTTTTCTGGTGTTCTCAGGTTTTGGGCTTAAGTTTCCTGCCTCTGGATTTCAGTTTTATTCTTCCTGTAGTCTCAGGACTTCTCCAACTATACAGCACTGATAATAAAACTTCTAGGTTAATGGCGAAAAGATTCTCCCCTGTTAGGGACACCCAGAGAGGTTCACAGAGTTACATGAACAGGAGAAAAGGGAGGAGGGAGATAGAGATGAGCAGGAGGAGAAAAAGGGGGACTCAAGAGGAGAGAGACAGATCTACGCAGCTGTCTGTTCCCAGAGTGTTCTCCGTATCTCAGACACCTACAAGGATTCACAGAATTGGATTGGGAAGAGAAGGGGAAAGGAGGAAATAGAGGTGTTCTGAGGTAGAAAACAGAGAGTCAAGATTGGGAGAGAATAATCTTCGGTTTAAAGATAGGGCTTCTCTTTTTTTTTTTTTTTTGGTAAGGTTATAGTGTAGTGAAAATGAAAATGAAGAGTAGTAGAGGAGTACTAGAGGACTTTAAAAGAAATAAGAGAAAAAGAAAAATAGAAAATAAAAGAGAAAACGGAAAGGAAAAAAAGAAGAAAAAAGAAAAAAAAGAAAAAGAAAAAAAAGAAAAAAAAACAAAAAAAAGAAAGAAAAAAAAAAAATTTTTTCCCCCTAATTAAAAAAATCGTAAAAATCTATGTAAATAAAAGTTAAGGAGTAATGGGGGAGTAATAGGGAATTTTAAAGGAAAATAAAAGAGAAAAAATAAAAAAGAAAAAATATAAAAAGAAAAAAAAATTTTTTTTTTTTTTTCCTTACTTAGAAAAAAAAAAGTAAAAATATATCTAGGAGTTTCTGTGGAGCTGCTGCGGTCAGTGTGGGTTCGGCTCAGTTTCAGATAGCTCCTCGTTCCAGCTTACACTTCTCGATATCTACAGGGCCCTTCCGGTGAAGTCGGTGTTTTCTACAGGGATTTTAATCTGTTGCACCAGTCCCTTCTGAAGCGGTTCCCTTTGTTTATTTGGCTTCTGTTTGCCGGTCTCTTCAGAGCCTCATTTCCGCCCTGACACAGGCGGGCGGAGGTGGACTCTTATTCAGTTAGCTAGTTCCGTTGCGCTGCGGGGCGGGGCTGACGCTGCGGGGAGGGGCTGGCCCTGCGGGGGCGGGCTGGCGCTGCCGGGAGGGGCTGACGCTGCTTTCTCCGTCTGCGCTGCTCAGGCTCCCGGCTGTTCTATATGGAGCGCGCCCCCGCGCTGCGCTAGGTTCCAGCCCTCGGGTGTTACACAGAAGCGCGGAAGGAAAAGCTGCGCCTGCCCTCTGTGCCTTCCCCGTCAGAGCGGTCCAGGCAGCGAGGGGCTTGATGGGCGCACTATCCCCAGGTGTGGCGCACTCACTCCCTTCCGCGGACCCAGTCTCAGTTTCCGCTGACGCCAGTCGGGTGCGCGCGCCTTCCGCCCTCTGCGTCCCCAGCCCCAGCCCCCGCCCGCGCCGGTCGGGTGCCTGCGCCCTGTGTCTCGCCGCGACCTTCCCCTCCCCCCTGTCTCCTGCCTCCCGCGGGGCTGGGCGGGTCCGCAGCCTGCGACCTCTTCTTGGGACTTTCTCCGTCCCTTTGTTCTGCGAACGGCCGGCAGTGTGTTCCGGCCGGTTAATTTTCTCTCTTTTGGTCTCCCACAGTTCAAGTTGGCACCTCACAGAAGCTCCCTCCGATTGTCCTCAGGGCACTCAGGCCCGGACCCTAGCCCAAGCAAGGCCGCCTAAGACTCCCTTCCCGGACGGGTCTCCGTCCTTAGCTCTTTTGTCTCACTTTTTATCTTTTATATTTTGTCCTACCTCCTTTCGAAGACAATGGTCTGCTTTTCTGGGCGCCTGATGACCTCAGCTAGCGATCAGAAGTTGTTTTGTGAGGTTTGCTCTGCATTCAGTTATTCTTTTGATGAATTTGTAGGAGAGAAAGTGGTCTCCCCGTCCTACTCCTCCGCCATCTTGGCTCCTCCCTCCATTTTTTGTTTAATTTTAAGCATCGAGCTTGAGAGTTATTTGATCTAAGTAAATAGATGAATAATTTAAAGTATCTAGGAATTTATGTGTTTTAATAGTCACATACCAAATAATGAGAGGAATTGTGCAGTGGTTAAGATCTTCCCCTAACTCTTCTACCATAGTTATTATATTAAATCTAAAATTTTTAGTTCCATGAATGACACACGGAAAACTCTCAACAATTGGTAATTTTTGTAATGGTCATCTAGTCATCCTTACTTTTCAAAACACTTTGACATATTATCAGTGGCATGATCTGTATAACAACCTCTATGAGAAAATAAGATAGATATTAATACCCTAATTTTATAAGTCATATAGTTGAGAAAGAGAAATATATCAGGTATCATACGATTCTTTAGTTTAAGTGTTTTAAGAAGTTTTTGATAGATATTGGGATTGGTTCACCTGACCTATTTTAGCTCATTTATAGTATGCTCTCCAGTACTGAATTGCTTAGAAAAATAAAAGCTACATTTCCTAGGCTCTCTTGCAGCTGAGAATGTGTCCCAAGATCTGCCAAAAATCTAAATGCCAGGGAGTGAGACTTGGAGGGATGAAGCATGAGGGTATCCAGAGAAATAGGATCTTCTTGCAGAATGGTGGCTGAAGCATTTTGTTCTTTTGAGGTAGTCCCGATATAGGTTCTCAAGTCTGGTTCCTACTATCATAGGTATTGAGTGATGGTGGTGAGATTTCCACTAAAGCATAACTATGGTATTCTGAAAATTTTTCTTGGTTGGTGGTGGCCCTGCCTGAGTAGCATTCAAACCTGGATTTTCTAGGCCTTGTGAAATTTTGTAAATAATCTAACAACCTGGAACAAATTGCTTTCTCTTTAAGTTAGCTAGAGTGGATTTTGTTATTTGCATCTATGATTCCTGACAGGTACACATGCCAAGACCAGATTTACCTCTTAGGCTCATTCTCACATTATGACACTAAAATATAAAATCAGAATCATCTTTAAACTTGTAATGAAAAATAAAGTTATTATGCAGAACAAAGTACACTCATACAACTATATATTTTCTCATTGTAAACAGGCCAATATTGGGAACATAAATAATAACCGGAAGATTGCTTAGTGAGTATGGAAATAGAACAAAGGAAGTGGGATAAATGGAATGGCTAATGCTATAAAGTTAAAAATTATCAGATTAATCTATAATTTCTATAGAGATAACCTTACCAATAGGGTTATAGTATTTAAAGTTTATTATATAAACCTCGTATTCTAGTGGAAGGTATTTGGGTGGATGTAATTAACTCCTGTGGTTTTCTTTTTTCTGAGGTTGACATAATCCATTTTTTGATTAGCATGAAAAGATATACTAATACTTTTTTAAAAGAAACTTCTTATTTTATACTGGAGTATAGTTGATTAACGATGTGTTAGTTTCAGTGGTACAACAAGGTAATTCAGTTATACATGTGCATATATGTATTCTTTTTCAAATTCATTTGCCAGTTAGTTTGTTATCTAATATTGAGTAGAGTTCTCTTTGGTATACAGTAGGTCTTTGTTTATCCATTTTAAATATAGTAGTGTGTACAAGTCAATCCCAAACTCCCTAACTACTGCTCCCCACCACATTTCCCCCCAGTAACCATAACTTTGTTCTCTAAGTCTGTGAGTCTGTTTCTGTTTTGTAAATAAGTTAATTTGTAACATTTTAAAAAGATTCCCTGTATAAGTGATATCATATGATATTTCCCTTTCTCTGTCTGACTTATTTCACTCAGAATGACAATTTCTACGTCCACCCATGTTGCTGCAGGTGACATTATTTCATTCTTTTTAATGACTGAATAATATTCCATTGTATACAGTACTGTGTCTTCTTTATTCATCCTCTGCTGATGGACATTTAGGTTGCTTCCATGTTTTGGCTGTTGTAAACAGTGCTGCAGTGAACACGGGGGTACATGTATTCTCCAAAGAAGACATACAGGTGGCCAAAAGGCATATGAAAAGATGTTCAACATTGCTAATTATTAGAGAAATACAGGTCAAAACTACAATGAGATATTACCTCATACCAGTCAGAATGGTTATCATCAAAAAAATCTACAACAATAAGGAAACCTTCCTATACTGTTGGTGGGACTGTAAATTGGTGTAACCACTATGGAAAACAATATGGAGGTTCCTTAAGAAACTAAAAGTAGAGCTACCATATGACCCTACAATCTCACTGCTGACTATATATCTGGAGAAAAATGTTCTCCAAAGGATACATGCATCTCAATGTTCATTATCGTGCTGTTTATAATAGACATGCTAATACTTGTAATCAATTAGTAGTCAAGATTAGTCACTATCTGCTTCTTGGGATCCATTATGTTTCTTAAGGTGACTGCTCATTTGACTCTAGCAATGTTGGTTCATCACTATAATGTTCTTGAATGTGAGAAGAAAATTTCTTTCTCTTTTGGGTTTATCTCTCTTCTAATCCATGTGTATGTGGATGAATACAGAGTTTAATTCCTAAAAGGTAATTTTCTTTTCCATATTTTCAAATGCCATTCCTTGAATACTGCTGATGAGTAGAAAGTAGGTCTCAACATTCAGACTGTTATTATTTCTCCTACACCAATGTGAGATACTTTGTGCTGGAGACTTCCTCAGTTAATTAATAGTAATATTTTAAGAGGATTGTAAAATGTTCAGGTTTAGCTGGTTACCCAAGGTGTTCCTCCAGGATCAGAGCTTATTATTAACTAATTTCTAACAAAAGAAGTATTAAGAGAGGATAGATTGACTTCAAAATATCAGTGATATTATATCAGTGAATATGAATAAACCTATGTAAAATGAATTAAACTTGCCACATAATAAAATATTGTGAAATATAAGTCTAAGAGGTTTAGTTATGAAGGATTTTAGGAGCTAGTGTGTTTTAGTGCCTGAGGGGTCATTATGGAGAGAAGGGAATTACCAAAGTTACTTGAAGAGCATGCTCTTTATAGATTTGTGGTTGCTAAGGAGAAGTGAGGTGGGGAAAGATGAATTGGGAGTTTGGGATTAGCAGATGCAAACTATTATATTTGTGGATAAGCAACAAGGTCCTACTGCGTAGCACAGGGAGCCATATTCAATATCCTGTAATAAGCCATAATGGAAAATAATATGAAAAAGAATATACATATATTTATATATATAACTGAATCACTTTGCAGTATAGCTGAAACTAATACAGTGTTGTAAATCAACTACACTTCAACAAAATGAATTAAAACAGAGCATGATCTTTATAGTAAAACTGTTTTTATCACATACACACACCCTACCCACCATACAACATATTAATATCATGCTCAAATTGTAATTGTGGTTTTAGGACAAAACCATGAGGCACAGTAGTGTCCCCAAATCAGTGAAAATTTAGTATCACAGAACAAGAGAAGTTCCTGGCAATATGAAGGAATGAGTGCTGAAGAAAAAGGGGGTTAAAAAGGGCTAGAGAAAAGAGTTTTAATGAAGAACCTATTTAAAAGTAGTATTGCATGAAAATTGCAACTACTATTCTAAATTGGCTTATCATATGGCCAGTCTGGGTCTAACTACTAACAACTAGAGAAAACTGTAAGAGGCTATGAAATGTGGAATGGCTATACTTAAATATGTACAGACGTATTACCATCAAATTAATCATTGAGTTGTTAGATTGTATTCTTGAAAGTTTATTTTTACCCTTTCCTCTATACTAATAAAAGGTGGTGTTTAGTTCTTGTATTTCTTATCTTTTTGATAATAGAGGCTCTCAATGAGGTTTACTGTTTTATCTTTCTCACCAAATAGTCACAATCTAGAGTAACAATCCAAAAGAAGGAATTAACAACTCTTTTCCTCCTTGGTTTCTTCACCCTATCGCCCCTATATTCCAAAAGTTTTCATTGCTCCTCTTTTTACCCAATATTTTTGACTTCTCTTTTCTTCCTCAGTCTGTGACATTGCCAAGTTCAGTAAATGTTGGTTTCAACCATCCCTGGAGGGAGGCATTTGGAATTAAGTCACTATTGAGAATTCACTGGCTATGAACACTTAAACCTTTACAGTTGTGTGGCTGGTAGCAAGGGGTTCATGATGGACTGAAATGTGATCGTTTGCTGAAGAAATTGTTCTGGAAGTTCCATGGGAACAGATTTGATATGATAAATCTTCACATAAAAAGATATAAAATAATAAAACAGCAGTCAGAACAATTTTGCCTTTTCAGAATTCTGTGGGTGTTTATCTAGTACTTTTCTCTGGGGAGTAAAGGCTTTCTACCTGTTTTCGTTCTTATGTTTCCAGAATCTTTGTGTTTTCATAATATAGAGATTGATACCAAAAAATTATGTGACTTGCTCAAAAGTCATCAAAAGTTAGTGAAGAAGGTGGGTGAGTTGGTTGTTGACCCTGCAGTACAGTTATTCACTGTTATACTTTGGAGCTGAGAAGAAAATTCATAATTCCTTGTGGCATCACACTGGGAGTTTTATTTGAAGTTGGCTAAGCTTTCTTCAGGGAACCATTTTACAGAGGCATATGGAAATTTCCTGAGATGCTAAAATTATTAGATGTATAAATACTGTGGCCAAAGGAGTGCTGGGTCAAATTTTATACTTCTAAGGGATAAACCAGACTTTATGTTGCCTGGATTTTCAGGCTACGTCCATACACTTAGCCTAAGATATGAAAGCTAACTGAAGATTTTATGAAAAAGAATTGGTTTTTTAGAGCCACATTCATGTACATCAAAATGGAGACACTTGAGAGTTATATGAACTTTCTTTTCTCTTTTTTTGATGGAGCACTTGAGTTTTTTATTTTTAAGATTAAGAATGTTCATTTATCTCAGATAAGGAGTTAGCAAACATTTTCTGTAAAAGCCCCAAAGGCTTAGTAAGTATTTTAGGCACTGTGGGTTGTATGCAGTATGTCACAACTTCTCAATATTGCCTTTGAAGTGAGAAAGCAGCCATAGATAAACATAGGCAATAAAGTAAAAAGTGTGACTATATTCTAATAAAGAATTATCTATGTAAAATGAAATTTCAATTTCATGTTATTTCACATGTCAAAATATTATTCATCTTTTGATTTTTCTGTCTAACCATTAAAAAAATGTAAAAACCATTCTTAGCTTGTAGGTTATACATAAACAGGGAAGGCTGGAGTTAGTCTGTTTTCCAATCTTGTCTTAGATAAAAGAACTGGGAATTTAAGGAGTTACAAAGATATTTCACCTGTTTTTTGTTAAAAATCATAAGTTTCTCAGACTAAATTTATCATTGGTGAGAAAAATAAAATAAAGACTGATTTTTATTGCTGTTCATTTTGTGCAAAAAAGAACTAATTTTTATAGCTCAAATCTGTGTTTAGCTACATAGTAGGCTCTACAAGTTTTCCAGGGACTTCTAAGGAAGGTGCATTCTGCTCAGGGTTTAGCTACAGCATTGTAAACAGGAGTTTTCAGCATCCTTTCCTCCCACTCTTTTAATGATCTTGATATTCTTTTCATTTGTGACCCCATGACTATACAGTCCATGGAATTCTCCAGGTCAGAATACTGGAGTGGGTAGTCTTTCACTTCTCCAGGGGCTCTTCCCAACCCAGGGATCGAACCCAGGTCTCCCACATTGCAGGCGGATTCTTTGCCAGCTGAACCACCAGGGAAGCCCAAGAATAGTGGAGTGGGTAACTTATCTCTTCTCCAGAGGATCTTCCCAACCCAGAAACAGAACTGGGGTCTCCTGCATTGCAGGCAACTTCTTTACCAGCTCAGCTACCAGGGAAGCCCAGAAAGAAGTTAGTTGTACTTTAAATACTACTTTTCTATTACTTCATTATAATAATTATTCACTGTACATAACAGTTATTATAGTGACACTTTCTGATACACACACATATATATTCATTCTCTTTTATCTCTTGTATAGGTAAGTTTTAGTTCTTTTCTTTTGACTACTAAAAAAGTACCTATACAGGGAAAAAATAAACTATACACATGACCTTACTAAAATGCTTGTACATTTGAAATTTTAATAATTTGGATTATATTTTTGATAGAAAATCTTTTTATGTGCTTATTTGCCATTTATATTTCTCTGGAAAAATATCTATTTAGATCATTTTTCCATTTAAAAACTGGATTGTCTTTTTGTTATTGAGTTGTAAGATTTTTAAAATAGATTCTGGATATAAGTTTCTTGTTGGATACATGATATACAAATTTTTTTTTTTATCATTCTATGGCTTCTTTTTTCCCTTTCGTGATGTTTTTGAAGTCCAAATTTAAAAAAACTGCTTTACTGAGGTGTTATCAATACATAAAAGACTACAATATTTAATATATACAACGTGATGTGTTTGAAAACAAATATACACCTGTGAAACTATCATCAAAGACAGTTGATACTGCTGTGAAACTATCATCAATGACATTGATCATCAATCAATGTCATAAACTTACCCATCACCTACAAAAACTGTTCCTCCTCCCTTTATTTGCTTTTGTTTTTTCCTTTTGTTGGCAGAGCACTTAACATAAAATCTACCCTCAGCAAAATTTAAGTATACAATACAGTATTGCTAATCATAGGCCTATTTTGTACACTAGACATCCAGAATTTTTTATCTTTCACAACTGAAACTTTGTACCCTTTGACCAATATCACCCCTTAACCCCTCCCTCAGGCTTCTGGAAACAATTAGTTACTTCTATGCCTTAACTATTTTAGATTCTGGAGATTACACAGAATTTTTCTTTCTGTGTCTGGCTTATTTCACACAGGGAAATACCTTCCAGGTCTATCCAAGTTGTTGCAAATAGAATTTCCTTCTTTTTTTTAAGGCTAAATACTATTTTATTATGTGTATATACCACAGTTTCCTTATCTATTTATTCATCAATGGATATTTAGGTTGCTTTACGTTTGCTATTTTGAATAATGTTGCACTGAGCATGGGAGTGCAAGTATCTCTATGAGATTCATACTTAAATTTCTTTGGATATATACTCAGAAGTGGGATTGCTGGATCAAATGATGAAGTTATAATTTTTTGAGGAACCTCCATATTGTTTCCCATAGTGGCTGTACCAATTTAGATCCCCATCAACAACGTGCAAGGGTTTCCTTTTCTCTATATACTGATCACTTGCTGTCCTTTGATTTTTTTTGATAATAGCCGTCCTGACAGTTGTGAAGTGATATTACAATGTGGTTTTGAATTGCATTTTCCTGATGATTAGTGATGTTGAGTATATTTTCTTATACCTGTTTGTCATTTGTATGTCTTCTTTGGAGAAATGTCTATTGAGGTCCTTTGCCCATTTTTTTTTAATTTTTTATTTTTTTTTCCATTTATTTTTATTAGTTGGAGGCTTATTACTTTACAATATTGTAGTGGTTTTTGTCATACATTGACATGAATCAGCCATGGATTTACGTGTATTCCCCATCCCTATCCCCCCTCCCACCTCCCTCCCCATCCCATCCCTCTGGGTCTTCCCAGTGCACCAGCCCCGAGCACTCGTCTCATGCATCCAACCTGGGCTGGTGATCTGTTTCACCCTAGATAATATACATGTTTCGATGCTGTTCTCTCGAAACATCCCACCCTCGCCTTCTCCCACAGAGTCCAAAAGTCTGTTCTGTACATCTGTGTCTCTTTTTCTGTTTTGCATATAGGGTTATCGTTACCATCTTTCTAAATTCCATATATATGTGTCAGTATACTGTATTGGTCTTTATCTTTCTGGCTTACTTCACTCTGTATAATGGGCTCCAGTTTCATCCATCTCATTAGAACTGATTCAAATGAATTCTTTTTAATGGCTGAGTAATATTCCATGGTGTCAAGACAGTATGGTACTGGCACAAAGACAGAAATATAGGTCAATGGAACAGAATAGAAAGCCCAGAGATAAATCCACAAACCTATGGACACCTTATCTTCGACAAAGGAGGCAAGAATATACAATGGAAAAAAGACAACCTCTTTAACAAGTGGTGCTGGGAAAACTGGTCAACCACTTGTAAAAGAATGAAACTAGAACACTTTCTAACACCATATACAAAAATAAACTCAAAATGGATTAAAGTTCTAAATGTAAGACCAGAAACTATAAAACTCCTAGAGGAGAACATAGGCAAAACACTCTCCCACATAAATCACAGCAGGATCCTCTATGACCCACCTCCCAGAATATTGGAAATAAAAGCTTAAATAAACAAATGGGACCTAATTAAACTTAAAAGCTTTTGCACAACAAAGGAAACTATAAGCAAGGTGAAAAGACAGCCCTTTGCCCATTTTTAAACTGGGTTGTTTGTTTTTTTGCTGTTGAATTGTAGGAATTTCTTATTTTTTGACTATTAGCCTCTCATCAGATATATGGTTTGTTAAAAATCTCTCCTGTAGGTTGCCTTTTCATTTTTTTAACTATTTCTTTCCTTTGCAGAAACTTTTTAGTTTGTTGTAATTCCACTTGTGTATTTTTGCTTTTGTTGTCTGTGCTTTTGGTTTCATATCCAAGAAATCATTGCCCAGTCCAATGTCTAGAAACTTTTTCTGTTTTTATTTAAGAGATTTATTGCTTCAGGTTTTTCATTTAAGTCTTTAATCCATTTTGATTTTTGCATGTGGAGTAAGGGAAGAGTCCATTGCAAATTTGCATGTGGATATCTAATTTTGCCAAACCATGTATTGAAGAGAATATCTTTTCTACATTGTGTATTCCTGGAACATTTATTGAAGATCAATGGACTGCATATGTGTGGGTTTACTTCTGGGCTCTGTATTCTGTTCCTTTGGTTTAGTCTGTTTTTTTTTTTTTTTTTGGTTTAGTCTGTTTTTATACCAGTAACATACATGAAATTAAAAGACACTTATTCCTTGGAAGGAAAGTTATGACCAACCTAAACAGCATATTAAAAAGCAGAGACATTACTTTGTCAACAAAGGTCCGTCTAGTCAAGGCTCTGGTTTTTTCTGTGGTCATGTATGGATGTGAGAGTTGGACTATAAAGAAAGCTGAGCGCCGAAGAATTGATGCTTTTGAACTATGGTGTTGGAGAAGACTCTTGAGAGTCCCTTGGACTGCAAGGAGATTCACCCAGTCCATCCTAAAGAAAATTAGTCCTGAATATTCATTGGAAGGACTAATGTTGCAGCTGAAGCTCCAATACTTTGGCCACATGATGTGAAGAACTAAGTCATTGGAAAAGTCCCTGATGCTGGGAAAGATTGAGGGTGGGAGGAGAAGGGAGAGGATGAGAGGTTTGGATGGCATCACCGATTCAATGGACATGTTTTTGAGTAAACTCGGGAGTTTGTGACGGACAGGGAAGCCTGGCATGCTGCAGTCTACGGGGTCGCAAAGAGTTGGACATGACTGAGTGACTGAACTTAATTGAACTGAAGACTATACAGTTGAGCCCTGAAATAATTTCTCTCATTTCTACCTAATGAACACTTTATTTGCAATTGGGAAAAATCCTACTTGTTAATTTTTAGCACTACTGCTCTGAATAAATTGGTATTTGAAAGGATACATTTGCTAGACATTTATTGCTTTGATTACAGGTGTGGAGCTTGAATTTTTAGTACAGAAAAGGATGACGTCTGTTTGTTACCTAGTTAAACATAATGGAGATTTTTAAGATTGGTTATAAGTGAGAATTGGTGTTCTTATTTTTTTCAAACTTTATTTTGTATTGGAGTAGAGCCAGTAACAATGTGATAGTTTTAGGTGGACAGCAAAGGGACTCAGCCATATATATTTAGGTATCCTTTCTCTCTCAAACTCCCCTCCCATCCAGGCTACCACATATCATTGAACAAAGTTTCCTTGCTATACAATAGGTCCTTGTTGGTTATCCAGTTTAAATAAGCAGTGTGTTGCCTGTCCATCCACACTCCCTAACCATCCCTTCCCCCCCATCCTTCCCCTCAGCAACTATAAGCTCATTCCCTAAGTCTGTCTGGTGATCTTATTTTAAAACGACCAAGCAGTACCTGAATGTAGTCACTCTTATTTTTCATTTCTTCCTCATATAACTTTTTTTTTGAATTTAAAGGTTTATTTCTTCATTGCAATTTCAAGAAAAGGATATACACTGAGATCTAATTAATATATAAAATTATATTATTTTATGTTTGTGTGACAATTTGATATATGTATTTGTTATGAAATGATTACCACAGTAAGTTTGGTTAGCATCTATAACCTCACACAATTGCAATTTTTTTTCTTGTGATAAGAACTTTTAAGATTTACTTTCATGCAACCTTCAAATATATAATAAAGTATTATTAACTTTAGTCACTGTACTGTACATTACTTCCCAAGATATTATTTATCTTATAGGTGGACGTTTGTACTATTTGATCACCTTTACCCATTTCACCTACTCCTACCCTCTACCTCTCGTAACTGCCAATCTGTTCTATTTATGAGTTCAATTTGTTTTTTAGATTACACGTATAGGGGATATCAGAACATTGTTTGTTTTTTTCTCTCTGACTTATTTCGCTTAGCAAACATACCTTCAAGATCCATTCATCTTGTTGCAAATGGCAGAATTTCTTTTTTGAGGCTGAATAATATCCCATTTAATGTATATACACACCACTTTTTCTTTATTCATTTCTCCATCAGTGGGAACTGAGGTTGTTTTGTATTGGCTTTGTAAACAATGCTTCAGTGGACATTGTTGTTGTTGTTTAGTCACTAAGTTGTGTTCAGCTCTTTTGTGAACTCATGGACTGTAGCCTGCCGGTCTCCTCTGTTTATGGGCTTTCCCAGGCAAGAATATTGGAGTGAATTGCCATTTCCTTCTGCAGGGGATCGTCCTGACCCAGGCATGGAAGCTGCATCTCCTGCATTGGCAGGTGGTGGATTCTTTACCACTGAGCCACTAGGGAAGCCCCCCAGTGAACATGGGGTGTAGATATCTTTTTGAGTTAGTGTTTTTAATTTCCTTTGAATGAATACCTAGAAGTGGAATTCTACTCAGCCATAAAAAAGAATAAAAATGTTTACCAATTGTAACAAGATGGAAGGACCTGTCAAGAATTTCCTCTCTGATTTTTACAGTCTTCTGGGTCATAGAGTCAGGTGATCAAGAGGCATTCCCTGATACCGGTTACAAAAACTGGGACAACATATGCATGTAAAAGCTCCCTTCTGTGAAGTACTAGTGCTCTGGAGCATAGCTGGGGGACAGTGCAAAGATAGCACTTGCCCTCTGAGGTCTCTTGAAAGGAATAGTTAGTCCTTACATATATGTTTAGTTAGTAGTTTGCCCCTCAGACTGCAGCTATGATGATAAGTTAATGGGTCACTTTCACAGAAAGACTGAGTTCCTGGGCTCTTGCTATATCCTGGGCATGGTAGCCCTTTAATAAATCTTTCTTTGCTGGTGCAGTTCTGTGGAACCCATGAACATAAGTCCCACTGGCCACTAAAACCAGGCAATGTAAAGGTGTCCCTTGGGGTAGCCAAGAAAATCAATGTGCCAGACAAGGGATAAATTCCTTCCTAGGAGATACGTGTGAGCTGGAGCAATGCAGAAGGAGAGCACGAAGATAGCATCTGCTGTTCTCCTTTCCTTGAAAGCACCTGTGTAGGCCCTAGTTGTGTGCCAAACCAGAAGCCTTCCCTGCCTTTGAACCTCTTGGACAACCTAATAGGCCTTTCACAGAAAAAACGGAGTGTGTTTCAGTCTGCTTTCCGTGTTGTGTCCTGGGAGAGGTAGTATGCTAAGACTGTCTCTCTGATTGTTATAGTCCTGTGGGACACCAGGATTGGAAGCCCCCTGGCCTTCAGAGCTGGGTCATCAAAGGGCATACCCTAGGTGATGGCCACAAAAACCAGATCACCACATTTAAAAACCAGGGCACCACATTGTATTAAACTCCCTCTGGAAGATATTGGCACTCTGGAGCACAACAGATGGAGAGTGTGAATATTGTACCTTCTGGCTGGAATAATAGAGGAAGAGCATATAGATTGGATCTGCAGGAAAAAAAGAAAAGAAAAAAAAGATGGTGGGGATAATAAAAATGTGAAAAAGAAAAAGATGGGGCCTGCTGACTAGAATAAGGCAGAAGGAGGGAGTGAAGATGGTGCCTGCCAGCCAGAAGGCTCCTAGATTTGTGCTAAATTAGAAAAATTAGTTGCCTGCCCTCAGATTAATGCTTTCAGAATAACAAACAAGCCTCATATACCTAAAGTCTAGGTGCCTCTGCTTGGGGCTCTGAGGCCGGTGAGTCCACATATGAACCTTTAAAGAGCCATTTCTCAGTTTGTTATAAGTTTGTGGGTCTCCTGAATGTGATCCCCATTGGTTTTCAAAGCTAGATATGTTAGGGGATTGTTTCTCTGGTACAGATCTTAAAAGTTGGGTTGCTTGATATGGCATTCAAGCTCTACTTTTTAGGGAGAAGCTCTGGGTGTTCAGTTCCCTCCTGACTGTGGATTGATGTGCTCAGGATGGGGTTCATGGTGAGACTGTATCTTATCCTCTCCTACCCAGTTTGATGTGAGCTTTCCCTTATTCACTTGATGAGTAGGAATCACTCAGACAGTTTTTAGGTTTTTCCCCAAAGGAAGTTGTTCCATATATAGTTACAGATGTGATGTATTCACGGGAGGAGGTGAATTCAAGATCCTCCTTTATTGTCATCTTGAAGTGGAGTCTGGACTTTAGAACTATTTTAAAAAGAGAAAGACTTTAGGATCTTTGCTCATGAAGGATTATTATGATGATGTGTATGTTTTTCTGTGCTATGGAGTTCTGTTTTATTATACTTCAATGGAATACATCTGAATAGGTTGAAATTCAAATCCAAAACAGAAGAATCTTCCTATTGAAGTGCTTTGTTTTCCTATTTGAGGATCCCTTGTGTCCACATTTTGGTCAACATCATATACTGCATGGTACTTTGCATACTGCATTGCTCAACAGATACTTGTTATATGAGTGAATGAACTCTTTGCAAGGGTTAGGTATGTCTTAGAAAAAATTGATAGCGTTGCCACTTCAACTTCAAAGCACTGTGAGATTCTTTTAGGAGATATAAAAAAATCAAGGGTGCAAGGTGTTGTTAATTCAGCATAATATAATAGAAGCTATTTTTGCTCAGATTTATCAAGTAAAGGGAAAAATAATGGATTGTTAACTTTAGTCTAGCATCTTAGTTGTAAGGTTTAGTTTTTTCCCCTCAAATAATCAAGTTGACATCAGGAATAATATTGAAAATGTTTGCTGGTGGCATATTAGTCAATAGGTTATTTGGAGAAAGATTCAATAGATAGCAATTGTTGGCAGCTATTTCAGCTCTAAGTTTGAACATTCAATTGAGTTGTAAATCCATACTATTATTTCTTTTTATTGTTTATTTTACTATATGGATTGCTATGTTCACTTGTCATTTTTTCTTTTACTATAAGTAGCTTTAAATATATGACACTCCAAATATTAGGAGATAATGTTGTAGGAAGTACAATATTAAATATAATACTCAAATATATTTAATGTATTTTATTACCCTAAAATTATTTTCAACTTAAAATATGACATGAAATTACTTTTTCAGTTCTTTGGCAATTTAAAAAATAGTTTATTGTCTTTGAAATTCTGAAGTGTCACCATATAGCTCTATTTTAAAAGTTCTATATTACAGTTTGTTTAGAAGAATAGTTCATATATTGTATAAAATATTTTACACATAAAAGACATTAATAAAGGTTTTTTAAAGCATGGAGCTATGCATTTTTACATATAAATATATAATTAAAGGTTGCCTAGATATGATTGAAATGTAAAGATTATTTCCAATGTTTAAAGATACAACAGATAATTTTTAAAAATAGTTTATTTATTTTTGGTTATGCTGGTTCTTTGTTGTTGCTTGTGGGCTTTCGCTAGTTGTGGTGAGTGGGATCTATTCTTCCCTGTGGCGCATGGGCGTCCAATGCGTGTGTTAATCAGTATCCAGCTGAGTGTTCAAGAATTCAGATCCTCTGAGTTCTCTCTGTTTGTAGCTCTCTTCTTTCCCGTATAAACATACGTTAGGGGTCACAGTCTCCCTGGAGATTCAGCTTTGTCTTTTCAGCTCAGAGTATTCGCCAGTCTCTTAGTTTCCCTTTCCTATCTGTGGCCTGGGAAGTCTCTCAAGGCACTAAGCTAGGGCTATCAAAGGGTTCATCCTATTTTGTTTACCGTTTCTCAGGGATTACTCTCTAATGCTCTTCACAACTATTTTTCATATATTTTGTCTATTTTTTGGTTTTATTTTTTAAGTGAGAAAGAAATCTGGTCTTTGTTTTTCTGCCTTGATTGGAACTAAAATATAAATTTTAAAAGAATGCAAGGGAAATAAAATGCATATGCTTACAAAGGCAATCATAGGCAGCTATTTTCTGATTCCATAGGTCCTGCTGATGTCCTTGTAGCTCCTAATCCCAAGACCACACAATGCTAGCTTTTCAGCTCTTTCCTCTGCTATGATAGTTAAAGTGAAAGTGTCCAGCTCTTTGTGATCCCATGGACTGTATATAGCCTGCCAGGCTCCTCTGTCCATGGAATTCTCCAGGTAAGAATACTGGAGTGGGAAGCCATTCCCTCCTCCAGGGAATCTTCCCAACCCAGGAACTGAACCGGTCTCCTGCATTTCAGGTAGTTTCTTTACTGTCTAAGCCACCAGGGAAGCCCCTGCTATGATAAAGTTTTCTTTATTAAGCAAAACATCTTTGCTCCTTGCAGTCAAACTGACTAAAACATTTTAAAGGAGGATCTTTGCTTATTTTTAAATATCTGTGTAAGTTTAGTACCTTGTTGAAGTAATTTTCCCCTCTTCTCTTCCCATTTCCACCCCCAAATTGATCTGCTTCAAAGTTAAATTTAAGGTTCTACCTCTTAGGAGCTTTAACATGCAGTGACTGTTTCCCAATTAAAAACAAATAAAACCAAACCCCTAGTGCCCACTTTGAGCCCGTGAACTCCATTGTACCAGAGTATGTTATTATATATTGAATCAATTAATATGTACTAGTGCATGTTATATGTGTATGGTATAATAAAAACACAAATGGAAGGGTGGCCAAAGGCATAACTAGAAACCTTAATTGAATCATAAATAATGTTAATTATAAAAGTTGGAGGAAATTTGATCTTTAGTACTTGCCCATTTTCATTTTAGTTGTTCCCCTTTCTCCTGTGGATGTTTTGCTTATACATTGTTTTCTTTGATTTTCACATTTATAATCAATATGATCATTTTTAGAAAGTGAAGTTAAACTTTTGAATGTACTAAAGGAACTTGATATTTAAAAGAAACATGTACATATCTTTTATAAAGTGAAGAATAATTTGTAATGTGTCTATTTGGCCCAGAAGTGTTCTTTTTTACCTTTTGGAGTTTACTCATAGGATCATAGAAAACCTTTCCTATTAAATTTTTGTGTATGTAGAAGTTTTCCTATATTACATTTGTATAGGTATAACATGTGCCTATATAATCTTTCTAAAATTTATACCTTAAGGAGAACATAGGCAAAACACTCTCTGACATAAATCACAGCAGGATCCTCTATGACCCACCTCCCAGAATATTGGAAATAAAAGCAAAAAATAAACAAATGGGACCTAATTAAACTTAAAAGCTTTTGCACAACAAAGGAAACTATATACAAGCAAGTCCTGCAGCTCAATTCCAGAAAAATAAATGACCCAATCAAAAAATGGGCCAAAGAACTAAACAGACATTTCTCCAAAGAAGACATACAGATGGCTAGCAAACACATGAAAAGATGCTCAACATCACTCATTATCAGAGAAATGCAAATCAAAACCACAATGAGGTACCATTACACGCCAGTCAGGATGGCTGCTATCCAAAAGTCTACATGCAATAAATGCTGGAGATGGTGTGGAGTAAAGGGAACCCTCTTACACTGTTGGTGGGAATGCAAACTAGTACAGCCACTATGGAGAACAGTGTAGAGATTTCTTAAAAAACTGGAATTAGAACTGCCATATGACCCAGCAATCCCACTCCTGGGCATACACACTGAGGAAACCAGATCTGAAAGAGATACGTGCACCCCAGTGTTCATTGCAGCACTGTTTATAATAGCCAGGACATGGAAGCAACCTAGATGCCCATCAGCAGATGAATGGATAAGGAAGCTGTGGTACATATACACCATGGAATATTACTCAGCCGTTAAAAAGAATTCATTTGAATCAGTTCTAATGAGATGGATGAAACTGGAGCCCATTATACAGAGTGAAGTAAGCCAGAAAGATAAAGAACATTACAGCATACTAACGCATATATATGGAATTTAGAAAGATGGTAATGATAATCCTATATGCAAAACAGAAAAAGAGACACAGATGTACAGAACAGACTTTTGGACTCTGTGGGAGAAGGCGAGGGTGGGATGTTTCGAGGGAACAGCATTGAAACATGTATATTATCTAGGGTGAAACAGATCACCAGCCCAGGCTGGATGCGTGAGACAAGTGCTCGGGCCTGGTGCACTGGGAAGACCCAGGGGAATTGGGTAGAGAGGGAGGTGGGAGGGAGGATCAGGATGGGGAATACATGTAAATCCATGGCTGATTCATGTCAATGTATGACAAAAACCACTACAATATTGTAAAGTTATAAGCCTCCAACTAATAAAAATAAATGGAAAAAAAATAAAATTTATACCTTAGTATTATATCCAAGCAAACATTTCATAATGGATTTTTTTTAAGATTAAAAAGAGCATATTTGATAGGAAAGGAACAAATGACCCCAGTAGAAAGGAAACTTTCTGAATCTAGTTCTTGTGATATTTTTATGACATTTAGTAAATTGTTTTTATATATAAAGTGGAATTTCTTGAAGGAAAATGTAGTTTTTTATTTGTATGTATTTTGAAAGTAAAATTTCCTATTAACTTCAAGGTAAAAGTGTTATAAGAAAGATTGGGAATTATTTCAGAAGAATAGACTCCTCACATGTAGACTTTATAAAGCACAGATGATAATATTCTAGATAGAAGGGAAATTTGTTGTACTTTTTAAATGTTTAATTAGGAAAATATCTATTTTCTCTGCATACAATTTGACTGGGAATTAGCTAAATTCTATAAGTTGTCTATCTTTGTCAATAAGCTGGAACATACTGCTCTTACCTAGAGTGTTTAGTTACGTGCCCTCTGACACCTCACAGAGGTAGTCCTTTTTCTCTGTGCCTCTTAGTACTTTGTACAGGTCTCTACCTGAGCCCAGCTTAGGTTGTATCAGTATTTGTTGACTCTCGGTGATGAACTTGTGCTGCAAAATGCTCTAGATCTCAGATGCCTATGATGGATCTGTGTTATATAGATAACAACAAAAACTTGTCAAAGGAAAGTTGAATAACGTTTATTCATGTACTCATTCAACAATACACATTCAATGTATAGAATTATGCAAGAGAGTAAGTGCTATTCTAGACCCTGTGAATATTATAGTGACCAGGACCAGTATTTCGCTTACTCTCACAAGAGTCCTTATTGTTGTTTTGTGATTTCCCAGGCAAGAATACTGGAGTGGGTTGCCATTTCCTTCTCCAGGGGATTCCGACGCAGGGACTGAACCCCACGTCTCCTGCATTGGGCAAGGAGATTATTTACCACTGAGCCATCTGGGAAGCCCACAGACACACATGCTCTACTACACTCTGAATATTGTGATGCAGCACCAGGACAGCTCTTACACTCACAGTCTTTTGCTTCAGAAGAAAAGACAGGTTTTGATACAGGTTATTGCAATAAGTGAAGGCTTCCCAGGTGGTGCTAGTGGTGAGAACCCACCTACCAATGCAGAAGATACAAGAGATGCAGGTTCGATCCCTGGATCAGGAAGATACCCTGGAGGAGGGCACAGCAATCCACTTCAGTATTCTTGCCTGGAGAATCCCATGGACAGAGAAGCCTGGTGGGCTACAGTCCATAGGGTTGCAAAGAGTTGGACATGACTGAAATGACTTAGCATACACTCACACAATAAGTGATGATAGGGTTTATGATAGGAAGCATAGAATCCTACCATAAGACCTGCCTTAGTAATAGGGGGCTAAGGCTTCCTACAGAAAGTATCGTTTTGTTGAAAGCAGAAGTATGGACTGAAAACAGCTGGAAAAGATTGGAAGTATTACAGAGGAATGAGGGTAGTAAGTCCAGTAATAAAGTTTACTTACTACATCTTTTTTAAGGTATTTCAGGAGTAACTTTTTTTTTTTTTTCAGGAATAACCCAACAATGCTACTTGGCTGTGTCTTCATATTGCCTTAACAAAGACTGTAATTGTTTAATGTTTAAATGGCCTTTTTCTGAGTATGTCTCTTCAGCTAGTTGTTAAACATCTTAACATCTTTAGAGCCAAGAACATATAATTCTTTTTGAATATATATTTAGTTTTAGTATGTGAAGTCAAAGACAAGATTCTATAAAGGCTATCATAACTTTACAATTCAGACACATGACAAGAAAAGATAATCTTCTTTTGTGGGAATTCATTTGCTGTCTTAATTTCAGAGGTCAGTTTAATTTTCTAGTCTCCTAGTAGCAATTCTGACTTGCAGAGAAACACATTAAAAAAAAAAAAGCATTTACTGGTTTAAAAATTTACTGTCTCTACTAGAAATTTCCTGAGAAAATAACAGCTAACATTTGTTGAGTGCTTTTCATATTCAGATACTGTGTTAAATGTATATTATAAAATATATTTCATTTAAACATCCTAGAAACACTGTGAGACAATTAATATTTAATCCATTTCCTATTGATAAGGACACTGAAAATATTTAGCTGTCCACAGTCTCGGAACTAGAAGTGGCAGATAAGAATTTGATCTCAGAAGTGTCTGACTTCACAGCCTGAGTTCCTAACTTGGTGTTGCTTCAGTTCGGTTCAGTTCAGTCACTCAGTCGTGTCCAACTCTTTGCAACCCCATGGACTGAAGCACGCTAGGCTTCCTTGTCCATCACCAATTCCCGAAGCTTGCTCAAACTCATGTCCATCAAGTTGGTGATACCATCCAGCCATCTCATCCTCTGTCGTCTCCTTCTCCTCCTTCCTTCAATCTTTTCCAGCATCAGGGTCTTTTCCAATGAGTCAGTTCTTCGAATCATGTGGTCAAAGTATCGGAGCTTCAGCTTCAGCATCAGTCTTTCCAAAGCATCAGTCCTTCCAATGAATATTCAGGACTGATTTCCTTTAGGATGGGCTGGTTGGATATCCTTGCAATCCAAGAGACTCTCAAGAATCCTCAAACACCACAGTTCAAAAGCATCAATTCTTTGGTGCTCAGCTTTCTTTATAGTCCACCTCTCACATCCATACATGACTACTGGAAAAACCATAGCTTTGACTAGACAGACCTTTTTTGGCAAAGTAATGTCTCTGCTTTTTAATATGTTGTCTAGGGTGGTCATAACTGTTCTTCCAAGAAACAAGCGTCTTTTAATTTCATGGCTGCGGTCCCCATTTGCAGTGATTTTGGAGCCCCCAAATTAAAGTCTGTCACTGTTTCCATTGTTTCCCCATCTATTTGCCATGAAGTAATGAGACCAGATGCCATGATCTTAGTTTTCTGAATGTTGAGCTTTAAGCCAACTTTTTCACTCTCCTCTTTCACTTTCATCAAGAGGCTCTTTATTTTTTCTTCGCTTTCTGCCCTGAGAGTGGTGTCACCTGCATGTCTGAGGTTATTGATATTTCTCTGGGCAATCTTGATTCCCAGCTTGTGCTTCATCCAGCCCAACAGTTTGCATGATGTAACTGCATTTAAGTTTAATTAGCAGGGTGACTATATACAGCCTTGACATACTCCTTTCCTGATCTGGAGCCAGTCTGTTTTTCCATGTCCAGTTCTAACTGTTGCTCCTTGACCTGTGTACAGATTTCTCAGGAGGCAGGTCAGGTGGTCTGGTATTCCCATTTCTTGAAGAATTTTCCACAGTTTGTTGTGAATCACACAGTCAAAGGCTTTGGTGTAGTCAATAAAGCAGAATTAGATGTTTTTCTGGAACTCTCTTGCTTTTTCAATGACCCAACAGATGTTGACAATTTGATCTCTGGTTCCTCTGCCTTTTCTAAATCCAGCTTGAACATCTGGAAGTTCACGGTTCATGTACTGTTGAAGCCCAGCTTGGAGAATTTTGAGCATTAGTTTGCTAGAGTGTGAGATGAGTGCAACTGTGCAGTAGTTTGAACATGCTTTGGCATTGCCTTTCTTTGAGATTGGAATAACAACTGAGCTTTTCCAGTCCTGTAGCCACTGCTGAGTTTCCAAATTTGCTGACATATTGAGTGCAGCACTTTCATAGCATCTTCTTTTATGATTTGAAATAGCTCAACTAGAATTCCATCACCTCCACTAGCTTTGTTCATAGTGATGCTTCCTAAGGCCCACTTGACTCTATATTCCAGGATGTCTGGCTCTAGGTGAGTGATCACACTATCTTGATTATCTGGGTCATGAAGATCTTTTTTATATAGTTCTTCTGTGTATTCTTTCCACCTCTTCTTAATATCTTCTGCTTCTGTTAGGTCCATATCATTTCTGTCTTTTATTGAGACCATCTTTACATGAAATGTTCCCTTGATATCTCTGATTTTCTTGAAGAGATCTCTAGTCTTCCCCATTCTATTGTTTTCTGCTATTTCTTTGCATTGATCACTGAGGAAGGCTCTCTTATTTCTCCTTGATATCCTTTGGAACTCTGCTATCCTTTTCTCTTTTGCCTTTTGCTTCTCTTCTTTTCTCAGCTATTTCTTAGGCCACCTCAGATAACCATTTTGCTTTTTTGCATTTCTTTTTCTTGAGGCTGGTCTTGATCATTGCCTCCTGTACAATGTCACGAACCTCCATCCATAGTTCTTCAGGCACTCTGTCTATCAGATCTAATCCCTTGAATCTATATGTCACTTCCACCATATAATCATAAGGGATTTGATTTAGGTCATACCTGAATGGTCTAGTGGTTATCCCTACTTTCTTCAGTATAAGTCTGAACTTGGCAATAAGGAGTTCATGATCTGAGCCACAGTCAGCTCCCAGTCTTATTTTTGCTGACTGTATAGAGCTTCTCCATCTTTGGCTGCAAAGAATATAATCAATCTGATTTTGGTATGACCATCTGGTGATGTCCATGTGTAGAGTCTTCTCTTGTGTTTTTGGAAGAGGGTGTTTGCTCTGACCAGTGTGTTCTCTTGGCAAATCTCTGTTAGCCTTAGCCCTTCTTCATTTTGTATTCCAAGGCCAAGTTTCCCTGTTACTCCAGGTAGCTCTTGACATCCTACTTTTGCATTCCAGTCCCCTATAAGGAAAAGGACATCTTTTTTGGGTGTTACTGCTAGAAGGTCTTGTAGGTCTTCATAGAACTGTTTAGCTTCAGCTTCTTCAGCATTACTGGTTGGGGCATAGAATTGTATAACTGTGACATTGAATGGTTTGCCTTGGAAATGAACAGAGATCATCGTGTCATTTTTGAGATTGCATCCAAGTCCTGCCTTTTGGACTCTTTTTTTGACTGTAATGGCTACTCTAATTCTTCTAAGGGATTCTTGCCCACAGTAGTAGATATAATGGTCATATTTTGGAGTTCTTACAGGAGAAGATGAGCACACACTCTTCTACTCTGCCATCTTTTTACTGCTCATGGTATTGCTTAGGAGAGCTAAATGGAATGTATTAACATATTAAGACAGTCTCAGACCTTTCACAGGCTTTGTCCATATTAAGAAATATTATTCCTTGTTATTTTTATTAATAATTTATTGCATTTTCTTTATGCTTAAGATTGTGAATAAATAGGAACAAAAGAGTCATGGAGTAAAGTAGATGAGACAGGCCCTTTCATATGTTGGTGAGATTGCTGTGTTTAGAGAATTTTTTGGCATGTATATCAATACTTAAAATTCATTTACCTCTTGACTCAGCAATTCTAATTTTAAGAATTTATGCTGCAGCTAAATTTGTCCATACATACAAAGATACATGTTATGGGCATTCTTTGTAGTATTGTTTGAAATAGAAAAAAGTTGGAAATAATTTGTGTGTTCAATAGGGGCCTCGTACATAAAGACAGACAAACAGATCCATAGAAGAGAATCAAGAGCCCAGAAATAGCCCAAGCATTTATAGTCAACTAATATTAGTGAAGAGAGATGAGAATACTCAAAGGAGAAAAGACAGTCTCTTCAATAAATTGTTGTTGTTGTTGTTCAGTTGCTAAGTCATGTCCAACTCTTTGCAACCCCATGAACTGCAGCTTGCCAGGCTTTCCTGTCCTTCATTATCTCCGAGTCTGCCCAAACTCATGTCCATTGAGTCAGTGATTCCATACAACCATCTCATCTTCTGTCGTCCCCTTCTCTTCTTGTTCTCAATCTTTCCCCAAGTCAGGATCTTTTCCAGTGAGTTGGCTGTTTGCATCAGGTGGCCAAAGTTTGGAGCTTCAGTTTGAGCACCAGTCCTTCCAAGGAATATTCAGGGTTGACTTCTTTTAGGATTGACTGGTTTGATCTCCTTGCAGTCCAAGGGACTCTTAAGAGTCTTCTCCAGCACCACATTTCAAAAGCATCAATTCTTCCATGCTCAGCCTTCTTCCTGGCCCAACTCTCGCATTCTACATAACTACTGGAAAAATCATAGCTTTGACTATACAGACCTTTGTCAGCAAAGTGATGTCTCTCTTCAATAAACAGTGCTGGGATAATTGAATTTCATATATGAAAGAATGAAATTGGGCTCCTATCTTACATCAATCAGAAAAATTAACTCAAAATGGATTAAATATTTAAATGTAAGATCTGAAACCATTAAATTCCTAGGAAAATAACATAAGAATAAATCTTGTGATGGACCTTGGTAATGATTTTTTTGGATATGATACCTGAAGCATAAGAAACAAAATGAAAAATAAACAAGTGGGACTAGATCAAAGTAAAAAATTTCTTACAGTAAAAGAAATCATCAACAAAGTAAAAAGGCAATTTATGGAATGGAGAAAAATACTTGCAAACCATATATCTGATAAGAGCTTAATGGTGTGAGTGTGGAGAAAAGGGAGTCCTTGTGTACTATTGGTGGGATTTTAAATTGGTACAGCCACTATGGAAAACTGTGAAGAACTCTCAAAAATTTAAAAATAGAACTATGCTGTGATTCAGCAATTCCACTTCTGTTAATATATGTAAAGCAAACAAAACACTAAATCAAAAAGTTATCTGTATCCCCATGGTCATAGGGACATTATTTACAATAGTCAAGACACGGAAACAAGCTAAATGTCCACTGATGAATGAAAGGATGAAGAAGATGTGGCATATACACAGTGCACTATTATTCATCCACAAAAAATGAGGAAATCCTACCATATGAAACAATGTTGGTGGACCTTGAAGGCATTATCCTAAGTGAAATAAGTCAGACAAAGGCAGACAAATGCTTTATGATTTCACTTACTTGTGAAATCTAAAAAGCAAAAATAAGACCAAACTCATAACAAAAGGGATCAGACTTGCAGTTACCAGAGGTTGAGTGTGGTGGGAGGGGGAGTTAGATAAATATGGTCAAAAGGTACACGTTTACTATTATAAGTGAGTACAAGAGATGTAATGTACAGCATGATGACATTATTAATACTGCTGTATTATATGAAGGAGAATGATAAGAGAGTAAATCCTGAGTTCTCATCAAAAAGAACATTTTCCCCCCTTTTCTTCCTTCTTTTCCTTTATTTACATGAGATGATGAATGTTACTATCAGATGAACTTAATCTGATAGTATTTTTTACAATATGTGTAAATCAAACCATCATGTTCTATGCCTTAAACTTATACAGTGATACATGCCAATTATTTCTCAACAAAACTGGAAAAAGCCTTACTAACAAAAAGGGAGGCCTTGAAAAGTAAGTTATAATATATCAATTAAATGTAACTTTACTCAAGCATTAAAAAGAATGACAAAACAGCTAATCAAGTCTTATTAGTTCCAAACACTGCTCTTATTTAACCTTCATAAAAATTATACTTACTATTATCAGCTACATTTACAGTGAGTGACCAGACCATCATGGTTATCCAGGTCATAAGACATTTTTATACAATTCTTCTGTGTATTCTTGCCACCTCTTCTTAATCTCTTCTGCTTCTGTTAGGTCCTTACCATTTCTGTCCTTCATTGTGCCCATCTTTGCATGAAATGTTCTCTTGGTACCTCTGATTTTCTGCCAGCAAATTTGGAAAACTCAGCAGTAGCCATAGAACTAGAAAAGGTCAGTTTTAATTATAATCCCTAAGAAAGGCAGTGCCCAACAATGTTCAAACTGCCTCATAATTGTGCTCATTTCACATGCTAGCAAGGTAATGGTCAAAATCCTTCAAGCTAGGCTTCAACAGTAGGTGAATCAGATGTACCAGCTGGATTGAGAAAAGGCAGAGGAACCAGAGATGTAATTGCCAAAATCTGTTGGATCATAGAAAAAAAACAACAGAATTCCAGAAAAACATCTACTGCTTCATTGATTATGTTAAAGTCTTTGACTATGTGGATCACAGCAAACTGTGATAAGTTTTTCAAGAGATGGGAATTCCAGATCACCTTACCTGCCTCCTGAGAAACCTGTATGCAGGTCAAGAAGCAACAGTTAGAACTGGACATGGAACAGCAGACTGGTTCAAAATTGGGAAAAGAGTATGTAAAGACTGTATATTGTCACCTTGCTTATTTAACTTATATGCAGAGTACATTATGTGAAATGCCAGACTGGATGAAGCACAAGCTGGAATCAAGATCTCTGGGAGATATATCAATAACTTCAGATACTCAGATTACACCACCCTAATGTCCGAAAGGGAAGAGGAACTAAAGAGCCTCTTGATGAAGGTGAAAGAGGAGGGTGAAAAACCTGGCTTAAAACTCAACATTAAAAAGCTAAGATCATGGCATCCAGTCCCATCACTTCATGGCAAATAGATGGGGAAAAATGGAAACAGTGACAGATTCTGTTTTCTTGGCCTCCGAAATCCGTGTGGACAGTGGCTGCAGCCATGAAAATAAAATATGCTTGCTCCCCGGAAAGAAAGCTAGACAGCATATTAAAAAGCAGAGACATCACTTTGGTGACAGAAGTCCAACTAGTCAGAGCTATGGTTTTCCAGGTGTCATGTATGGATGTGAGAGTTGGACCATTAAGGAGGCTGAGTGCCTAAGAATTGAGGTTTTTGAAGTGTGTTGTTGGGGAAGAGATTCTTGAGAGTCCCTTGGACTGCAAGGAGATCAAACTATTCAATCCTAAAGGAAATCAGTCCTGAATATTCATTGGAAGGACTGATGCTGAAGCTGAAACTCCAATAATTTGGCCACCTGATATGAAGAGCTGATTCATTGGAAAAGACCCTGATGCTGGGAAAATTGAGGGCAGGAGGAGAAGGGGGCAACAGAGGATGAGATTGTTGGATGACATCACTGATTCAATGTATGTGAGTTTGAGCAAACTCTGGGAAATAGTGAAAGACAGGGAAGCCTGACTTGCTACTGTCCATGGGGTTGCAAAGAGTTGGACACGTCTGCGTGACTGAACACAAACCACTTATAGTGGAAAAAAATGAAACCTAAAGAGGCTAAGTTACTTGTGCCCACATTGTTAAGTTTTGTACTCTGTTGCCTCCTGATCATCTGTATCCCAATATGTGAAGAAAATAAATTGATAAGTGAAAAGAATGTAGAAGGTTTTTATAGTATAATGGTGGTGGTGGTTTAGTCACTAAGTTGTGTCCAACTCACGACGCCATGGTAGCCTGCCAGGCTCCTCTGTCCATGGGAATTCTCCAAGCAAGAATACTGGAATGAGTTGCTATTTCCTTCTTCAGGGGACCTTCCTGACCCAGGGACTGAACCTGGGTCTCCTGCATTGCAGGCAGATTTTCTACTGACTGAGCTACAAGGGAAGCCTATAGTATAAAACTATTTATGAAAAGAATCTGAATCTATATCTTCTATATGTTTCCTTTATAACATATAATATCTATGTTTTCTTATGATATAAATCTTTTAAATAATATGAATGTATATGACTGAATATACTAATAAAATAAATTGTGTATTTATAAGTGTACATATATATGTATATGCCACACATAAAACATACATTCATAGAAAAATTTCTGGATAGGTATAAGAACTTAATGGTTGTTTTGGGGATTTTTATGGAAACAAACAAAAAATTCACTCTATATTCTTTAGTATGGTGAATTATTTAAAAGTAGCAAGTCACATATTGCTTTCATAATAAAAATGTTTAACTTTAAAAAATTTAAAAAATAGTGGATATGGTGTCTGTAGCAATTATGTTAATGGAGTGGAGTAAAGAGGGATTTTTCATTTTGCACCTTTCTGAACTGTGAACTTTTTAGAATAAATTGGTGCATGTTACTTTTATAAAGAAAATATTTTAAATAAAGAAACCTGAAAAATAGTGAGTATATTTATCTAACAAGTGAAATATATTTCTTTAACTGTGGAATATTATTTCCATGACTAAGTTTAGGATATAGTTTATTTAGTATGTTGACAGTTAAGAATAAATCTACCTATGTTAAACTTTTATCAGAGAACTGCTGTCTTACTATCTTAGAGGCTAGTTCTTTTCTAACATCCATTGAGTTGGAAAGTAACTCAGTGAAGATTTATCTTATCTTTATAAACAAAATTGTTTCTGATTGAAGTCTTAGTAATGAAACCTTTCACAGCAAATGAGATTCAGCAAATGCAGAAGTTGACAGCAATTTTATTAGATGTTGCTAGTCAATTGAACACAATTTTCATGCAGGAAAATGGTACCATGCTTCTTAAACTCCAGAACATTTATCAAAAACAAATATCAATTTGAAAGTGCATTCTTTATTAAGAGACGATGTTCTAGTGTCAAGAGACAGTATTTTAATATTATGCTTAGTCATGGAATGTACTTGGAATTAGGTTGGATGATAAATGCTGCAACAGGCATAAGTGAAGCTTAAAATATAACATATTTGGGGTTGTGTCTTTCAGGTGAAGCTCTGAAAGTATCAGCTGAGAGATTTGCAGATGACCCCTGTTATCTCCCGAAGAGGGAAGCTGTGGTTCAGGCTGCCCGTGCCTTGCTGGCTGCAGTAACCAGACTCCTTGTCCTCGCAGATATGATTGATGTCATGTGTCTCTTGCAGCACGTGTCAGCTGTAAGTAAAAGATGACTTAGTTTACCTTGGCATTGTTCTCACTTATAATCCCATTTTCTGAACCCAGCATCAATCCGAGCACATCTGTCCTCTCATTTCTTAATGTCACCATTCAGAAGTTGACTTGATTGGGTTGTGAAACTAATGCACACTTCACAAGAATGAAGCCAGAAGTTAGTTTTAAAGCCAGTGGGAGACTGAAAAACAGAAGAAGGCTTATTGATAAGGAAATGGCTAGAAAATTTCTAAGCTTTTGACCATTTAAGTTATTATGCCCTATATAAGTATGTAAATAAATACATAATAACATAATTATAAAGATAATATAGAAAAGAAATCTGTGAATATAAATTATTTGAGAAAGAAAAACCTTGACGCTTAAGGCATGTGGAAGTTTGTCCTAATTGTAAATGAAAACTCCTTTTGCCAGCTCCTCTTGATCCAAGTTAAACAGTACCTGTTTCCAGGTAGTCTGTGTTGTCTGTAGTAATGCATTATGAAAATGTATAAATGTATTTATTTAAGAAGAGTAAAGAATATATTTAAACTAGGAGATTACAAAGGCAGAAGGATATCTCATTTGCTTTATTTTGCTAGATAAAACCATTTAGCATTGGTTTAGTAGAAGGACAATTTTTTTTAGCCTTTATCACTTTCTTAATTTATTTAGTTTGACCGTCATTAATAGTGTTGAGATGAAAAGGTTGCAAAGAACTTTGGAGTCTCTTCTTTTTCTCTCACTTTAAATAGGACCCTGGCTCCTCTGTTCATAAATATATTTGCATTTTCATAAAGGTGCTTGGTGACTATCGTAACTATTAAGCAAATGCCTTGCTGATTGACCTTCTTGTCAAAATAATTTTCTCTAATTGCTAAGCTAAATCTTTTTTTTTTTGCATTATTCTCTTAC